>NW_017295960.1:521764-574120 GCF_001594075.2 Trachymyrmex cornetzi
AAAAAATTGAGATTTTTATCATTATTTTATAATACATTTTCATATATTTATATTAGAGTATAAATTTAAAAAATATAACTACTTATTTAAATAACTTTTGATCCAGATGGTCAAGTGTTTCTATTTTTTTTGTATTATTATTAAATGAAATTTAGAATAGTCTGTAATTTTTTCAAGTAGTTCTTAACATACTGTATTTGCCTTACAACCTCCTTAAAGTGCTCGAAAAATTCTATAAAAATTCACACATATTCTTTAAGGTCTCTACTAAATTATCCTGCTATGCAAACAATGGGAAAAAATGTTTAGAAAAATTATGGAAATTACTTTCTGCATCAGAAAAAGAAAATAATTCAGTTTTGATATAAAAATTGTAACTTTGATTTTTGAAGAAAAAAGCAGTTTTTATTAAAGTACACACAAAAATGATTATTTTTAATGCATGGAGACGAAAGACCCAATGTGTGGTTCGAGGGTCAAGACTTGTATAGGCTGCATTCGCTTTGCTGCTCACGGCGCTTGAGCATCAATTGTCCTTGTTTAATATTTAAAAACAACAAGAATGAAACGACGCTAAAAGCGTTGTGAGCGCCAAAACGAACGCAGCCATAGAATCTTAAGATATCACGAATCAATCAAAGGGTCATATTAGCATAAGACATTACTCAAGATAATCTTGAAATAAGAACGGATTACGAATACCGCCTTGTTAATTGTTATTGCGATTAGCAAAATTGGCGGGAATCTCTTCGTTCGAACGGCGACGCCGGCGAAAATGGTGGCGGCTGGTCAGCAACGACGATAGAATTCGCACATCTACGTATTGGATGAGCCCAGGGTGGAAGCGGCGGGGGCGGAGGCGACGGCGCCGCGAGCGAATTCTCGCGGCACCTCGCGGGGCGTCCGGGGAACAAACGGGACGGGGGCAAGCGAGAATCAGCGAGAATCGGCGCGATTTCGTAGCGCAGCGCAGCGCAGCGGCCCTGGCCGGGGGTTGGTCTCTCTCTCTCTTCTGTCCGAGGTGTCGTACATAACTCGCGGTAACGACGGCGGCAGCGGCGGCTTTTGTTTCTCACGCGAGTGGTGCGGCAAGCGCGAAGAGCGGAGCGGCGGCGTAACATAGAGCGTTACGAGCCACCGGCAGAAGTAGAAGAGGAGTAGGAGAGAGCGGAGCAAGAGAGAGAGGGAGAGAGAGAGAGAGAAAGAGTGAGAAGAGGGAGGGAGACGGACAGGGAAAGAGAGAAACAGCGTCGGGAAGCGCTGGCACGCGGTGTTGCGAAAAATGGCGAAGACGTTTCGGGTGACGGTCTCGACTCTGTCAAACAATGGACAGTCCACGCCGAAGTACAACAAACCGGTCGCGCTCAATATTAATTACGACCCGCAAGGCCTCAGCGTCGAGCTTGTCTCAGGTATGGACGCGGCGATACCCGCCGTATACGCGCGCCCAGCGGTGTCCGTCGTCGTAAGACACGGCCGACGGCCGACGGCGACGCGGCTGATCTGATCGATCACGCGACCGACCGCGACCCGGACGACATAACCACACTTCCCGTCGCGTTACGCGACCAACTCTTCCCTTCTTCCAGCCCAATTCGTAGCTCCGGAGGACCCCCCCGATCGATCGCCGGTCGATACCGCGACATCATCCTTCACCGATTCGCGTCCTTCCCTTCTTCCCCAGTTTGTGTCTTTCTTTTTTTTTTCTTGTTTATGCTCTCGGCTGCTGTTGGAGCTAATTGTCTTTTCGTCATTTGTTACATTGCTGATACCGATAATGACCCCATGATGACAGCTCCAGTTCTGTTGTTTACGCGATATTGACGATTGTTGTATATCAGAAAAATTACCTTATTATTGTTTATTAAAAAGGTAGAGGATGACGTTTGTATATGTAGGAAGTTATTGATCATTGAAAATGTCGCTTTAAAAAGATCAAAGAAGCATATATATCGACTTGATCGTTTTTTGTGACTGTTCTTTTTAACTGTGCAATTATATGCATTTTACTTTGTATTCTCTTTCTTTGATACGTATAATAAAATACGAGGAAGAGAATTGACGTTTTGAACGTTTGTTTCAGATGTCAGTAACAGGGAGAAAGCGACTCTACTGGAATTCCCAGTGACTCCCAGCACCGAATGCTCTCGTGTATCATCACGGAGTTATGTTTTTACACTCGATACAGATAGCTTACTGATTACATTTGCTAGTGAACCAGGTGAGTCATCAACTTGTACTCGATTCTTCACGAATCCTCATGCATTAAGTTTGAAAGATCATCTACAACAAGAGTAATATGATGTAGTAAGTTGGAAGAAATTGATCAATCACAATCGAATATAAGGAGAATAATCGATTACGGTTGTTCAATTTCTTACAGCTTACTGCTTACTATACAATATTACTATTGTAGAAGGTCCATTATGTAATAGACATCAGAAACATATGTATTTTTGTTTTAATGACAATCACTACGTTTACATGGACACCCTTAATTGGATTTAATAACGTCTAATTATGAAACTGGTTAATTACAGCTCTATATATATATATATATATATATATATATATATATATAAATTGACCAGTTTCTAATTATGGATGTTAAACTCGCTTAAGGATGTCCATGTAATCAATATCTTCCATACTCCGATTCTGTAATTTTTAACGACAGTTCAATATCGTTATATTATTGTTTCACAATTTTTTTACAATATATAATATCTGTGCAATGACAATATACTAAATTGTCGTTAAGTTACAAAATAGACAAGTATCCACAAGAAGCACTTTAACATACATATATTTCATTCACAGATTTTCGCGATTTTCACTCACACATAGTAAAACTCAAGATGGGAAAAGGAGTGTCGGCATTTAATGAAAGAACGGAGGAATCCTCGGCGATGCAATATTTCCAATTTTATGGTTATCTTTCGCAGCAACAAAACATGATGCAAGATTATATTAGGACCAGTACATACCAACGAGCGATTCTGGGGAATCTATCTGATTTTAAGGATAAAGTTGTACTAGATGTAGGTGCTGGTTCTGGTATACTATCGTTTTTCGCTATACAAGCTGGTGCGAAAAAAGTATACGCCGTGGAAGCGAGCAATATGGCAAACCATGCCGAGCTTCTAGTTGCAGCTAATAATTTACAAGATAAAATAATAGTCATAGCTGGAAAAATAGAAGAGATCGATTTACCCGAACACGTAGACTGTATAGTAAGTGAGCCTATGGGATACATGTTATATAATGAACGAATGCTCGAAACTTATCTTCATGCGAAAAAGTGGTTAAGTCCAGGTAAATCTTGAAAGAAAATTCACGACTTACGTACTATTTTTTTGTTTCGCTACTGTTTTTTTTCCTTAATCAAATTATTTTTATATACAGGCGGAAGAATGTTTCCCTCCAGAGGTGACCTGCATATCGCACCCTTTTCCGATGAAAATCTTTATATGGAACAGTTCAATAAGGCCAACTTTTGGTATCAGACATGTTTCCACGGAGTAGATCTCTCTGCCATGAGAAATAACGCCATTAAAGAATATTTTAGACAACCGATTGTCGATACTTTTGATATTAGAATATGTATGGCGAAATCTGTGAGGCACATAGTAGACTTCCAAACAGCTGATGAGACTGATTTACATAAAATAGGTATGGAAGGAAAAGAATAACAACTATTACGATTTATGAACGAGTTATAACGCGACACTTCTAACATGCTGTAAATTGTGTCCTTTTTAGAAATAAATGTCGATTTTCATATATTGGAGAGTGGTACATGCCATGGTTTAGCTTTTTGGTTCGACGTAGCGTTTATCGGATCGACACAACAAGTTTGGTTAAGTACTGCTCCTACAGAACCTCTCACACATTGGTATCAAGTACGCTGCCTCTTAGAAAACCCATTGTTTTGTAAAAGTGGGCAACTGCTCTCTGGAAAAGTCATTCTTATAGCAAATAAAAGGTGAGGGAATACTTTTATCTATCTCTACTGTCTCTAACTTGACACCATTTCATATTCCAATATATATATACACTTTGTTACAGATCTATTTGTGTCATTCTCTTGTATATATACATAATATATTTTGTTTCAGACAATCCTATGATGTAACAATAGAACTGAAGCTTGAAGGAACAAATCTAGAAAGCAGTAACAACACCTTAGACTTGAAAAATCCTTACTTCCGATACACAGGCGCTGCAGCACAACCGCCTCCTGGTTTAAATAACACTTCACCTAGCGAATCCTATTGGACAACTTTGGATGCGCAGGGTGCTCGACAAGCAGTGAATATGGTCAATGGAATGTCGGTTAATGGTCTTGGCGAAGTGTCGATGGATACAAGCGCCACAGTAAATCCAAATAATTTGCTGGCAATAGGTAAGGTTTGGTTTGACTCTTCAGTGTATCATTATATGTATTAATTGTGGAATATATAATATTTGTAATCAACGTTCTTGCCACATGCATCACGCCTTGGCGATTTTAATTCTCCGACGTCTAATTTTTGAAACGTATTTATGAAATCGTGTGTCACAAACATGTATGAAGGGTGCCCACATAATCGTTGAATAATTTCGGCCCACATTCTATGTATTCGCTATATGCAATATTTAAAACAAAATATCTAAATATAAAACATTTCCTCGATGATAACAAATGATCGTCCTTATAATCTGAGATATCCTAAATTCCAGTATTGCTCAAAATAAATCTTTTTCCTTGCTACTGTTTTTGCAGTTTGTTATTTACCATAATGCATTTTACTGTATCATACAAGGATATTATAATTTACATTTCTTTCAACATATCAAAGTTTTATTATTTTATTGTTTAAAATCTTCTATTTTAACAGCTTTTTCCACGTAAACATAAAATAAAAAAATATTAGCATGAAATGTTTCCAAAATTTTATATAGTACAAGAATGATATGAAATTACATATTAGATATTCTTAGTGTAGAAAATGTTTCTTTGGATACACGTATTGAAATTGTGGAATAGAAATTTCTATAGTTAATAACAATTACAGTGGTGAAACATTTAGATTAAAGATATTGAATATTTTTAATTATTAGGTGCTGACGTTGTTATAATTACAGATAAATTCTTTATTACGTAAATATCAAATTATTAAATTATTGCCGGACCTTTTTATTGCACTGGTACTTACGGAATGGACACAATATTTTATTATTCTACATCATGGAAGACATTTGTACAAAGAAGAAAAAGTTCCTTGTGATTGTTCTAATTTATACGTATTTTGTAGAATCTGCAACTCATGTAAATAAATTTATTGTTTTAGTATGGATCTATAAATATTTAACTATACTCTTTAATATCCCATATTAAAAAGTAAATATATTCTTCTCCTCCCAACATTTAGATTTAAGTTATTATTCTATTATTTACTATAACGAAAAGATAAATTGATTAAATACTATATATAGATTAAAAATTTCTTTTTTTATTATTACCCGCCAATAGTGATGAATACAATAATGTAGTTTACATAAATATCTTTTTATTAAATTATTTATAAAAACATTACTCTAGTTATTTTGTATAATGTGTTAATGATTATAATAATTGACTGTTTCAAATACATTTCAACTATTTTTTACATAATTTTTACTTTTAATTAATAATTTTTATTTTCTCTCTCTCTCTCTCTCTCTCTCTCAGTAAAAATTTAATAAGTAGTTTAGTGTAGCTTAGTGTCTTACTTTATATTTTTAAATCGTACTTTTTATTCATTTCGTTCGTACATATAAAGAGAATGTACGGATTTTTATGTAACAGGAGGACAACCAAACATTCATCCGGGCTCCATTTCGAGTACAGGACGGGGTCGCGTAGGAGGTACAGCGACGAGCACTCAAGCAGCACAATTAATAGGCGGTGGAATAACTCCAAATATGTTTACGTCACCTGCCACTGTAAGTACAGTTCAAAACTTGACATTTTCACAATAAACTGTCAAAGCAATAAAGAATGTATTTTATTTCCAATGATGCTTTAGACGATATCACACAAGCATGAAATAATTGTTCTGCTGAAAAATTGTTACAATATGCGTGTGTAGATTATATATATATAGTTTACTATATATATACATTTAATAAAATTTACGTGAGAGACGGAAACTAAAACAATACGTCTGCTTGCGTGACTTTCGCGCTACAGCTTGGTGTTACTTTCCAGCAATCGCTGGTCCTCGGCAACACTTCTCATTACCCAGTGAATCCCAGCCTGATGATCGGTGACTACGTGACTCCTGGGAACGGCATATCGCCACAGGCGTATCGGCAATGATCTATGGCGAAATCGTTTCTCGCCGAGTATTCCCGCAAAGTAAAACAATTACAAAACGATCGTAATAATAGTAGCAGTATTGGAGACATCGGCAACAACAGTAAGCAAGGTCGCAAACTGGTATTTAGCTCCCCAACCAGTAAGCTTCGCCTCTCGTCCGCCGTACGAATTTTAAGTACCGTCGACCTGGCCAATTTCAATTCAGATTTTAGCCATAACAACGTTGCTTATTCAAACAAAAGTACAGCCAATCCTGAGTTTGCGTTCGATTGGAATCCTGTCAGGAATAAGTCTCAATTGGAGGCACGTTGGAAAAGACTGCGAGCCGTCCTCTCGTAGTTGTCATTAGCTCTCATACACTCGATTTTTATTTGGTCGTCACTTACAAAAGGAAAGGAAAAAAAAAGATCTTCCAAATCGACGTGCATGCTTGCCAAATATATCCACGTGAAAATATAATATTTTTAATGACAATATACAGTCGCTATAGTATAGGCATCACTATTTTACGAAGTCTTGACATAAATCCGTGAAACGATGACTTATAGTAAAGGAGAGAATCGGGAATGATCGCGCGTCGCGCGGTCCATTTGTTTTACTTTAAATTGAGATGATTTAGAATCAACTCTAAATACTCGAAGACAGTCATATTTTACTAAACTGTATCGTTGGCTTGATTGGGTTTCGATATCAAGCGACTTTTACACGAGTTTTTAGAATAGGAAAAAAAGCGACGTTTCGAACATTTTGAGAAGTGCAAAGAGCAATAATACATTAGGATCATATGTTGTAAAGCACTCTGTGGCATTACCTGTTATTCAGATGTCTCTTGCGCTTGTTTTAATCAACGTGTCTTTATTTCGTTAGCATGACACAATACACAAGATAGTACAACTTTTTATGAGTATTAGAGCTATATTATCGCATATATTTCAATCCCGTGTAAATCCTTATCGAGACATTTTAATTATTTGAAGGGTGTAAGGCAATTATTCATCGAATGATTAATTCGTTTCGTAGATAAATTGTATATATATCTGAATGTGTTTGACGCAAACGTAGGTCGTGAGATACTTCATCTAGAAAACAGGAAACGACGACTATATGAAAATCATCCCGAATTATCAACGTGACATGTTATATTTCCATAGTATATACATGTAATTGCAGGTTTATTATAAACGCATTACACACACTGGACAAGGATTGCTCGAATGGAATCTTATATAGGTTTATATAATATGATTTGTAAATTGTAAAACTTTGCGTTATACTTAATTTTTTTACGTATATTTTGTAGTCGTGATAAATGTCTGTTTTGGAAGATCCTTTGTAAAAAATCTAATGTGACGTTAAGTTTCGAGCTACATTATTCACCAATTAAAATAAACATATATCATATGTTTTTTCTTCGCCCCATCTAGAGATGTAAAAAAACGGTATTTTTTATTTTAGAGTAAAATATCAAGTAAAAAAACTAGTTTTTTACAGTAAATAATGAAATTTTTTACCAAATTACATAAAATTTATGGAAAAACATATAGTTATTTTAATATAATTATTTGAACGACAGATATTTTATATTTAAAAGCTAAATAAGTGTGATGTTATTAATACAGATAATACTTTATAAGCATAATAGACATTACATGTTGGTTGCAATTGTACTCTATGTTTTAATTATTTTGTATTCTATATTTTAATTATTTTGAGACAACATCCCAATATAATATTGATTCAAGAGTAATTAGAGATTCGATGAACGTTCTCTCACTAATTTAAATTTAGAATATGTATAATTACAATCACAGAGTATACGACAAAAACAGTGTGATTAGTCTAGCAAAGTATTATTTGTTGTAATAATCATTCAAATAATAGTGAAAGGCAAGATATATTTATAGCCACCGGCATTATATGATATTAATCATTATACTATATTTTACTTTTGTAACTATTTTTACACAGAAATTTTACGGATAAGTACAAAAACTAAATTCTAAAACAATAGTACAGCATCGAAATCGTGAAATGCTAAAAAAAATATCCGAGTAAAAAACCTATCAAAACCGAAAGAAAAAAACCATTATTTCCTGAGTTTTTCTAAAATCTATTTTTCCGTCGTTTACATCTCTAGCCACATTTATAAGCATATAATTAAAAGTCATTCTTGCGTTATTAAACTTTATGTCACATTTACATACAATTTATATATTATGATCTTAGTAGAATAACTAATAATGAAAAATCTTTGAAAAAATGGACGTTTATTTGCATTGATGATCTATATACATGATAAATAGTGATACTTGGAAACACGCATACTTTCTGTATTTATAATAGTGTTATAAAGTAAAACAGAAATTTTCAGCTATGACTCTCTTCCATTGTTTTTAATCCTTTTCACTCAATAATACTACGATATAAAATTCGATCGTTGTACAATTATTTAATGTCTATTGTACTTTTCATAGTTTAATTAATAAAAAAAACATTAATGTTCATTAAAATTATATTTAATAAAATTTTCATTAATTATTTTTATTAATTTTTTATCATCAATGATAACACAAAGAGTGGAAAGGGTTAAATTGTGAAAACATTGAACGTACAGTCTCGTGTAAACAAAGCAAATATGTGTTGGATCCCATATTTAATGATGCTTTATTCGATTAAAAAATGTTCAGTCCAACGAATAAGTGTGAAAATGAGAGAGACTGTCAGTTGCCACTATGTATGTACTATTATATATACATACACATATTCTTAAATAATTTCTACATATTGTTTAAGAATAATACCAGTCGACCCACCAGAAATAGTACAACTGGATAATATTTTTAGATTTGAAGATGCAAGTTACGTATGTCGTTTTGAGATGTGTGTTGACATAATTAGGAATTATAAATAGTCGAGATATAGTTTAGTGGTACAGCAGTTGTTTGTGAGGTAAAAAAGATGATTCCAATCGTATTATCCCGTAAAAAATTTTGAGCGGTAGAATATTATTCCGTAATAGAAAGAAAAATCCCGCAGTAAAACTAGACAATAAGTCGTGATTTCACGCTCTTCGGAGGATAAAAAAATCCCCAAAAGAAATCTAAATATTCTATAAATATTGTAGATATCTTCATATCTAGAAGAGTTATTCAAGCGTCCTGTTCCTGGTGAACTGTACGCGTACAACACTACCCTAAGATCTCGAGAGGACTCCTTTAAGTCCTATTAGGTTTTAAGGAAGTTACATTTTATTTGTTATCTGCACATACTTGCCATCTAAATGCACACCTCCTAGTTACCTCATCGCCGGTGAATGAATATGACGATAATTTTCCTCAGCAGCTTGTCACGCGTTACTTTCACGATTACCCTTCGAATCGAGAAACTCCTCGATGCGGAAGGCGATCATGCGATACGACACGCGACGCACTGGCGCACTTCGAGAATCAAAGCTAGATAATTTGTACTTACTCTTTACAGGATCTTTTCGTACCTTGCGTGCACTTGCGAATAAATACCCGCGTCACTATTTCTCGATGAAGTATTTCCTGAGGACAGAAGTACCATACGCTTGTTAATACGCGCCTTGGCACATATACAAACCAATCTCGTGACAGGCATTCCACAAGTGCTACTAATATTGCATGGTTTGTTGTAATAATTAATAAGTAAGAACTTGCTTCTTCCATCGTTTCTTTGGGATGGTAACACCGTTAGCAACACCTAGAACATAATTTCGTCTTGTGTCTGCCTATTTTTTCGTAATATCGGAACCATCGCGGAACATCAAAGATTTAATCGTAATATTAAGGGCGACAAGACACTTAATATCGACTACGTTTCCGAGTGTTGCTTTTGGCGTTCTCTTACATTGATGTGGATGTGTGCGTTTTTTCTTTTTGTACCGTTAGAATATCGAATATATAAGACTGCTAAACCGCTTGGAAAAACATACGCGATATTACATATCTCATCCCAGTTACATTCTCCGTAAATTTTCCCGTTTTATTTGTATACCGTTCCGAGTTTTTTCTTTAAATTTTACGCAACTGATATAATGTTCCATTGAAGGACATATACGTGTGTTGGCTTCTTTAAATCATATTTATTTTTCCGTTGGATCTCAAACATTTTATTCCTGAACTGGGGTACACTTCGTTAGCTAGCCTGTCGCTCGTGTATGTTTTCTGGCGGTATATCCGAGTATTAAGTAGTCCAGCAGTGTTATATAGGAATCTGTGCGTTTCAACGACTGAAAACTATATAAGATATCTCAGGTAGTTACGCGAGCTCGAAGAATGCCTTTACTGCGCTAAGTGTTTGGATTTGATTCGGCTCTTTAAGTTAAGTTTGTTCGCAATTCGGCATTATTATAGCAGATGCAGTGCAGGTGCAGATTTTCATTTACGATTCACATCCCGGTAAAGCGTAGGCATGACTTGACGAAAACATTGTGTAATCGCATAAAATCAGATTCATACAAATATAATCTATAATGTAACTGTGTAGTAAAATTGGCCAGTCATGTTTAAAATAAGTTTTCTCGAACTGATAGTTTCCTTCGTTATACCTGTGGGACTACTCGTTCGCGATAATTCTTCAAGGAATGTTTCGGCAATATATTTCTGCAGTTTTCAACAGCTAACATTTGGAATATATGTCTAAATAATTTTAATTATAAAAATGACAGCTAATTTATAGATTTTATTTTGCAGATTACCGAAGCTTCGAAATCCAAAACATACGATTTATATAAAAGTATGTCGCTTCTGCCATGCACGTTTGAGAATAAAATTCTACGCAAATGGAAGAGAAACAATTTGACGCATCATTTGAAATTGTAGTACTTACAGATAACAGGATTACAGTAAAGCAGAGACATCGTTTTTAACATGACATTACTAGTATGTTATATTCATTGTAAATACAACAATATTTTTGCAGCAAACGCAGCCTTTTTTACCGTTTATAAGAAAATTTTTTTGCTGCGCACACAATTCTAGCCGTCGTTTGTTGGATGCAAACAAGTTCAATAAATCACTCATGATGTTCACGCTTATATTTTAATAAGTTTTATTAAATTTTGTGTTATATAACGATGCATCACATCATAATTTACTATCAGTTAATTATTAGAATTATTTTTGTAAGGAATAAATTTTGACATACAGTTTATTTCAAGTGCGACTGTATTATGCTGAATTAAGAGGCATGTTTAATTAGGAGGATACAAGTATAAGCTTACGATAAGTTATTTGATTTTAAAACCCGCCGGGCGGCAATTTTTGGAATTGAGATCTTTTTCTCTTCTCCTGGAGAGCCTCATTTTTAACAATAATATTTCAACGAATTGTCTAGCATACATATGTATTTTATGTGATCATTAAATCTTTTTGCAATTATGATCTGCCAATTGTAATCTTTTATATCAATATTTAATGTTGTCATTGTGTTTCATTATTAAAAGCAAGCAATTGAAAAAATCTTGAGAAAACAATATTGACTATTGTAAGTAATATAATTATTTATAATATATACATGACTGATTTTACATACAACAGAACTCTTTTACTCTGTTACAGCTATTTCTCTGTAAATAGAAATTTTTCTTTAGTACTTGCTTCATTGCCACGTGATTATATATGGCCATGTGCACAATTTGCTTACAAAAAAAAAGCGAACGAAAGATGAAAGGCGCAACATTTTTATTTTATGCGTATCATTAGAATTATTTTATGCGCGTTATTAGAATAAGAACAATATTTGAAAAAAAAAGAAATAAATAAAGAAGTTCGGCCGTATTAAAAAGAGTTATACAGATTTCTTTTTCCCTTAAAATTTCAGAAATATATGTAGAAATATTGAAAGTAAAACAAATTTACATATTGATCATGCTCTTTCTTTATATGATACTTTATGAAAATACGTTCGGTAATTTTACGTAATGGATATTGTGCTCTTAAAAAAATTATATAATAATTAAGTATATTTACGAGTATTATTGTTTCTTGTACATTGAACAGATCCTCACTCATATGTCTTCCTTATTTATTTTCCGTTCCAGCCGAAGACAACGTGAACAATCATCAGGTATACCGTAATTGTTATGGTACTCGTTAACATGATAGGAAATCCTACTCTGCAATGCAATCGAAACAACCATGCAGTTTTAGTCTTTAAAATTACGACGGAAAGTGACAAGTCATAAGATCTTCGAAGCGCGGTGACATTTTGCATTAATCGTGACGTCACGGTTTTACTTACCTGGAGAATTGTATGAAATTGAATTTGTAACCGTGTTGTTCCGCGAGACCCATGCAAATAACATTGGAAGTAGCTCCAATCAAAGTTCCATTTCCTTTAAACATATTCACCTGAACAGCTGCCAGCCATGCGAAAAAAAACTGGCGCTCTTCGTTTGAAAGCGTCAATTTTCGAGGCATGACCTTTGACTATCGTTAATTCAACGCGATCGTGTGAACATATTGAGAGAACCATGATGCTGTACAAAGCTCGAAAGATGATTTTATGTTCGAGGCAAACTTTGCAGTTTTGAATTAATTGAGCTTTCGAGACTATTGAGATCTAGAAAATTTCTTACCTCCCATACAAGCTCCGAACGTCAATGCCCATATTAGAGGCTGCATAGGCAAGCTGAGCTCGCGATTTTGGGCAAGATTTGTCGCGATTCTCACCATCATAGTGGTGAGTGGTACATTGTCAACGAAACAGCTAGCCAAAGCCGACACCCAGAGCATCAGTAATATAGCAACAGCTAATTGAGACTCCTTGTTGACCGATAGAATAAAATCCTGCGTCTTTTGGCCGATCCACCAGATGATGCCCAAACGCGAAAGAGCCTAAGGAATTTTTTCAAATGCTATTAAACTTCCCAACGAATTCCTTTTAGTCTAAAAAGACTTCATCTCGAGGAGTCTACATTCAAATTGGCAAAAATTTTTGTAGAGTTTTCCTTGTGTTACCTCCATAAGAATAAATAACGATGCAAAAAATAACAAAGTGCTCCATTCGACGCGTGCCATGAGGCCATCGAAATCTTGATTATCGACCAGTATCAGAAGCAGCAGAACGCCGAGCAGAGTAATCCAGCCCAAAGACACATGTAAATGAAGCAGACTGTGTAGGAAGAAGAGCGTGATCACAAAAGCCAACACGCATCCAGATTTTGCTAGCAACCACTTATCTCTAATAGGATACTGGAAAAAACACGAAATACTGCGATTAATGATTGAAAAATGAAAGATTATCCAGCTTACCTTTTCTTGTAATTCCTCGAGCGTAGTCTTGTACCTCTCTGACGCCGTGCTTCCTGTGATTAGCTTCTTCTTTAGCTGCGACAACAAACGTTTCACCTTCTTCAGTAAGGTTTCCCTCACCAGATTCTCGTCCTTGCTATAAGTGGACAGACTCGCCGCCGCTCGTTGCCAAATAGCGATCGTGTGCCTCAATTCCTGTGAGTAGACAATCATGCGCAACATCATAATTTATTCTCTAAATTTTTTGAAGTGGAAACTTACTCTGAAGAGTAAAAATTGAGCATGTCTTTTTGAGAAAGAGTGGCTTAATTTTCAACTTTTAAAAGTGAGATTTTTACTCTTCAGAGTGAGACTCATTATAAAAGTTTTAGACAATATACTATACACTCAGAAAGAAACATAGTAACAATTATAAGAAAGAATGATTTGTTGAAATATCTAAAAATTTAATTAGATACAGATCTGAAAATCATTTTGTTGGACTATTAAAATAATTATATAGGGTGCTGAAACTGATTGCCAAAATGTCAAAACTTTTTGCAGCATTTTTCATTATACTTGAGTTTTCTATGTAATTGCTTTGATGGTCCAACAAAATCATTTTCAAAAATTTACCTAAATTTTTAGATACTTCAATAAAATCATTCTTACCGTTTAACAATAAGGTTTATTTATATGTAAAAATTAATATACAGTTGAAAAAACTATTTTATGTATAGCTGTAATAAATATAAAGTACTATATACACATTAATTCTACAATAAAACTTGTACAGTTGTTACTTTTATAGTTGCTACCTTTAGGCTGAACTTCTTGCACGTTCATTTTTCTTCTTTTTTTCGCATTGAAGAGAATAAGATAAAAGATAAATCGTGTAAGAAGTTCAGTCCTGAGGTATGGAAAAAGGACAGGCCTTTTTGTCTGAATATAATTTATTGGAAGTTTGGCGTATTATACCTGTACGTCTTGCGGCTCATCGAATCTAAGGACTGCGACGTCTCGAAAAATGTAGCGGATTTGCGCACTGACCACAATCAACACCAACATCACACCGATACTCATGTGCAATGTAAACGTACCAAAATCAATTTCCTACGATGTAATTATCTGTTAATTATCAGATCGACTAAAGACATTATCTTTTATTTCTGTGCGTGCAATGTAGCACATTCGTGTAACTCACGGCGTTTTTAACATCCCGATTGGAAGTAATGATGACATTCGGCGGATCGCCGACCGGTGTCGTAGCACCTCCTATGTTGGAATAAATTACCATAGCAGTCAGGATTGGTATTGGGTTCAACTCCATTACCTCGCATAGTCTAATAGTTACCGGAGTCATTAATAATACGGTCGTCACATTATCTAGCAATGATGACAGAAACGCAGTGGAGAAGCAGAGGGCCATTATCAACGGCCACAATCTTCCGCCGGTTATCTAAAAATGAAAGGTGAATAAAGGTATTTCAGGTTCAGTTTTTTTTTCACTTTAAACATATGCCAATTTCTTTTTCTCACTTTATAAGCATAAACTGCCAGCCAGTCGAATACTCCAGTTTCGGCGATGATGGCAACCAGCACCATCATAGAGAACAGTAGCAGCAGCGTGTCCATATCTATCCAAGAGATAAGTTCGCTCATACTCGGACGCTAAAGTACAAAATGCCAAACGGAAAAATGATTTTGTTGAAGTATCTAAAAATGTAGCTAGATATAAATAGCTGAAAATAATTTTGTTGAACCATAAAATAATTACGGGAATCTCAAGCATGATATGAGCTGCAAAAGGCTATCAATCAGTTTTAGTGTTCTAATTATTATTTTGATGATTTAACAAAATTATTTTCAGATCTATAACTAAATTTTTAGACACTGTGAACTCGTCTTTTCAGTGCACTTTTTATATTTGTCTTTTAAAAGATTCCGTCATAGAAATTAGAAGAGCGAGTACTTGCCATACCTCATTTAGAACCGCCAGTGTTGCGACGGACATCGTGGATGCCAGCATAGCAGCTATAGCTCTGTGTACTATCTAATTTGGTCAAACATGATGAAGCATTTAGGAATCGACAGGAATAAATACATTATTAAGAATCTTTATTTTAGACCGCATATGTGAGAAACACAATCAATATTAGAAATTTTGAAATGTCTATTAGGATCGAAGCTGGATCTTCATTGTTTTAAATAATTCAATCTTGAATTACTAATATACTATATATGTACTTGCATATATATATATATATATATCATATTGTGATCTTTTTCATATTTATAACAAATACATTCTAATTTACGTATTAGGTGTTGAACTTAATTCCTGCCGCTCGCTTAATTTAAAACAGTGTTCCACACCTTTAAAAAATCTAAAAAAAAATTTTTTTAATGTAATATGCTAAAAATGTGTCAAACTTTTTAGCATATTACATTACAAAAAATTTTTTTTAGATTTTTTAAAGGTGTGGAACATTGTTTTAAATTAAGCGAGCGGCAGGAATTAAGTTCAACACCTAATATACCTCGAAAATTATCAGGACGTATAAGGCAATCAAGACAACAGCGGCAAGCGGTATACCAATATCGGAATTTATTGGCGATGAATCGTAGCCTATCGAAAGCGAAAGAATGGACTTCGAATTCGTGCGCAGATTGATGAACATCATGCCTTGCGATAGGGTTCTATAAACAAAACATTTGCTAATAAATTCTGAAATATCACTGCATGTGAGACTTTCAGATATTTCCGCTGGAGTTTTGCCAAGAAAATTTGTAATAAAAACATTTTGCAAAATTTATTTTCATTAGATTTGAATAATAGTAAAAATATGAGATAACGTACTCGCTGTCAGCTTTTATACGGAAAGTCTTCCGATGCTTCTGGTCGGGGAAAATGCTCGCCAAATTTTCAGGTAGTACCGGCAAGGTCCACACGTCGCTTACGTTCTGCAATTAATAATTGCAAATATAGTATGGTGTAGTTAGTTTATAATTATCCAGTAAATAAATACCCAGTCGACATCAACTAAAAGAAACATAACATTAGTGTTATAATTATATGGCTGTGATGAAAGGAAACGTACGTTAGGTTTACTATTTAATTATGGCTGTGATGATATAGATAATGAATGACAAGAAAGTGCATGATAGAAAGTAAAGACAGGCATTAGAATTTATTGAATATAAGACGTGTGACGGAGCAATGGACGGATGAATGAAATAAGAAATATTTATGAACTATAATAAATCCCTTTTTTAATTATTCTGTCTAAACTGAAGAGAAACAAATATTCATTAGTATTATAATTTTGCATAATGTAACTGTTATGTAACACCATGTGTGATATTACATTTATATTTTTGAGTACGAAATTATAACATTGATGTTACGTTACTTTTAATCTGCTGACTAGGCATTTTAGTAGATTTAGCTATTTAAATAAATATGCGCGATATACATTCAACATAATCAAGATTAATTAGTTTTATGAAATGTGTAAAAGAATGGCCGAAGGATATTTGTGATATGCAGTTTGTTAATATGACTGATTCCTTTTCTTCTTTCTCTGTTTCAGGCTTGGCTGGATTTGACTTCGTGTTCTTTCGATGCAAACGTAAGTGCAGAATAATTTTGTACGCGTTTAAAGATATAGAGACCTTCAAATTCTTCAAATCAGTAATGGAGAGACGTGAATTGGCTTTTCCATCCACCAGAACCTGCAGCCATACCGTCAAATAGCATGTGGATAAATTCGCAGATAAATACTGCTCGTGTTTTTGTAATGGCAGCAATGGTCCTTTTATCACCACGCTAATCAAGGTACTTGTAACATGTTCGTTGATTCGATAATCTATATATCGTTAAGGAGAGTATTCTGATTGATTGATATTATACTTATTTATGGAAATTTCGTCTCCTAAATCCCATTTTGCTGAAAATAGACGAAAATTCGCAGTTGGATTTTTCATGATTGACTAGAAGGATACTCTTACTTTCTCTAGACACAGAAAGCTGATGCATCGTCTCAATCCTCTCGTTCTTGAACATCAGTATCATCTGCAATATGAAGCAACGTGAGATTTATTAATTGATCGCATTGGTCCGATGGTTTTCTTACTGTGAATAGAAGCCAACAGCAGGAGAGTATGATTAACTTCATGTAACGGCAAAAAGGCCTCTGTCCTGTATTATTTTCCTGTATTTGCACATCCTGCCCGTCTTCGTCGACGTTCTGATGTTGTATACTGCGAAGATACCAGGATTAATTATTACATGCGCTCGTTCTGAGAAAAATTCGTAGGATCTTGTTAAAGTTCCCCCTTAATTGTGATATGTAGATGTGATTTACCTGATTGATGTCGAGGGTGGCATCCCAAGAGACATATTCACAACCAGGCATTCTTTCTTCACGCAATCCAGAGATCTGGAAATGCGTTATCTTTCGTTATGTAGAAATCCTTTTTCACCAATTTCTTAGGCTTATTTCGCTCACCTCGTTTCCGTTATTCGATCACATTCCTTCTGAAAGATCGCTAAACTCGGATCCAGGCGAATTGCCTCCGGTAGTTGACTCCAGGCGCGGAGCACCTCCTCGGGGATTTGTCCGAATATCACAGAGCTCGAAACGGAGGAGGAGGGACTGATCGGGCTACACATAACTTTGGGAATTTGTTATAGAATTATGTCCAAATTGCAATTGATTTCAGAACTGTAGACATGGTTTTCTAAGAGACCCGAACATTTCAAGCTGTTAGCGTTTTTTAAAGTTTTAATTGTGTGTGCTTTGTAATTTAACAAGTGGAATTTTATTGAAAAATTATAAAATTAATGAAAAAATTAAAATTTTATTGAATTATCTTATAATTGTTTTATGGTGCCTGGCATTTATCTAGAAAATAAATATGACTTGGGACCGTGCAGATAATTTGGAACAGCATGTGTTTTTGTTAAATTCAATCGTAGTATCCATTCATGAGTTTCTAAAGAAAGTTTAAATTTCTTACTGTGAAATTTTCTTTAATGACTTATGGATATCACGACTGAATTTAACAAAATACATGCTGTCCCAAGTCACCTACATTTGCAGTACATTACCAGAGTTGTGTATAAGAAATTTCCCATTGAGAGATTCATTATATGATCCGCGTGTATAAAAATACAACGTCTAGTCCTGGGATTGATATAAACAGATTTAATTCTTAAATATACCTGTATTGTTACGGGCGTAAGAATTCGTGTTGAGGTGGCTACACATCTGTGGCGGGTCAGATTCATCGTCACTCGTATCATTCTGTGACATTATAGCAATTATCTCAATCTGTTCGTTATTGTCTCTTATTATGTACAAATTTTTAGTTGAATTAAAATGTTAATTTTATTAAATTCGCACGCATTTTATTTACACGATGCGCGCTATGTTGCGCCTCTGAAAACACTGTGACTGTAGGTATTGTTTCACTCGTACTCGCAAGATTCTCAGAGGTCACCTTATAGATTATTTACATTTTACAATATAAACATAGAGTATATAGAAATTGGAATTATATTATATAAAGTGTATTATATAAAGCATACTATAGAAAATTATTTATCGGAATGTAAGCTTTGCTCTCTAAACTCTTTGAAGTGGAATCTCATTCTAAAGAATAAAAATTGAAAATCAATTTTGAAAAATAAGATTTCTCTCATTCTGCTTTTATTAACTCTAAAAGATTTAAAGAGTAAGAATCCACAAATATGAAGATTTTTATAATTCATGAAAAATATAGCATTATATACATATATATAATAAATATAATTCATGAAAAATAACATTATACATATATAATAGTATTATACATAAAATCAAATAGAAATGCAAGAAATAGCTTTAAGACATTAATAGCTTCGAACAATCATACTTGTGGAGAAAAATTAAACATATACGTTTGAAAAATAATTTTATTATACAGAAATTCATTATATAATTTTACTATACGATTTCGCGCGCGCGCGTGTATTAACATTGTGTCAATTATTATTAAAAAACAATTATTTTTTACGCTATCAATTAATTGAAACAGTACAATGCAATTATGTGGTCACACAGTGGCTAAATTATCACACAATTACAACCGAGCGATTATTCTGTAACTCTTAACGATTGTAACTGTAGCGTTACAGTGTGTAGTAGTTGTGCAATTTTTTTACCATGTACAAAACTGAGCAACCGACATATGACACCGTAACGCTACAGTTACAGTCAATAAGAGTTACAAAATAAGCCTCCAAGTATATAACGTTGAACTCTACGAATTCATATACTAAAAAAAAATTTTTTGATTGACATGAAAACGAGCTAGAAAATTCTAATCACTTCAGAATTTTGATTATCTCAACTAGAATTATGATAGATTCAATCAGAAAATTCTGATGTCTATTTTCAACCAGAATTCCAATTAACGTGACTAAACTTTCTTTCCAGTGTATCTATCGATATTTTAAAAAATGACTACACTTTTATACATTAAAAAATATAATTACAATCAATTAACAATCTCATAGATACGGTATTAATATATAAAAATATTATATACAGATGAAAAGATTAAAAATAACTCAGACATTCATCAAGCGTTCTTTGCACACATTTTATAAATATAATACAATAATCTTAGTTATATTACATATCGCACTGTGCTACAATCGCATGATAACGCATCTCTTGTTCTCGTATATGATTTTAAAAGTCTTCAACAACAGACGAACAGTTTTCATGTGTCAACCAGTTTTCTCTGATGTTCCTAAACACTTTCCTTGTCCTTCTCTGAAGCGTTGATCGACTTATGCCGAATGATACTTTTCAGGTTCTGCATTTCGTACTTTTCCATCGTGTAGTTGTATCGGCAGTAGCACCAGTAAACCGTGGTGACTCCCATGTAGGATCCCAGGGCGACGTTCACCGATAGATTCGCGCGACTGGTGAACATGAAGGTGCCCAGGCCGGCTGCGAGACCGCTGTAGATGCCGGACAGCATACTCCGCTTGAAACAGGGGATCTTCCTGATGTCTCGGCCGAACAGCATCACCGCCTTGGACTCATCTTCCTCATCCAAATTTTGGACGATCGCGTTATCCATGTTACTCATGATAATACAAACGATTTTACGTAATCCTCACAAGGTTCACGAGACGCAAAGTAAGGTTAAGCTGGAGTTGTAATAGTCGTAATATCTTTGCACTCTTTACACTTTGTGCTCCTACCTCCTCTTTCTCCAGGTCGAACACTGATTGGCCGCGGTGACGACGTGCGGGGTGCAGGGCGCCAGGTGACGTCGCACGACGCATGTTCCGTGCTATCGAATCCGAGTGACAGGTGGTGCGGCTCAGGCTCGGCAGGGCAGGCTCGGCTCAGCTCGGCTCTCAATCCCGTGCGGTGCACACACTTGGTACGTGATCGTTGGCGTGAATAACACGGTCCGTCGTGCACTGTCGTGGACGTTTGACATTACTGCCGAAAAGCGTGGCGCACCGCTGTACCTGTCCTTTGAAGGGAAATCATCAACGAGAGAAGAGGATACTCTACGGTCCTGTCACGTCGCACACGTCGCGAGGACGCGAGTTGCGTGTTACTCCAAAAACGGCACCTGGGACACCCGTCGTCATCCTTCCAAATTGTGCAAATCGCGGTGACATGCACGCACGATCACCCGTGCGTCGCTGCTCGTAGGTGCTCCACCCTTCCCCCGTGTTCAGTTCCTACGATGTGTACCACGTATCCGCGCGACTCACCCGGGAGATTCAGCTGCAGAAGAGGTAAGAATTGTCAGTGTTGACTTTTACGTAGTGTGTCCCTCTGACACGAGGACACCGTGACACGGGTCGATCGCGGTGTCCCTTAACCTTACCCACGAAAACAATCCGGATCGAGTATCGCCGCGGAAAGCTCGTCATGTCACACGTCACACGTATGCATTATATAAAGATTGAGAAGTGTGAATTAGAGATGTTAGAATTCAACTAATTAGAACAAAATGAATTATAATTGTCTTACTGGTAGAATTCTAATCTTCAATTCATCGTTAATCTTCCATGCGTATATTAGTGTGACACGGGCTCTATATAGCACAGAAGCTTGCAGCAATATTGTTGCAATATTGTAATATTAATGTTACTGGAATGTTGCTGTAATATTGCTAGAATGATTTGTGTTGTATTCATACAGCACGGAAGCTTGCAGCAAAATGGTTACAAAGTTGCAGTGTTACTGCAATATTGCTGGAGCATTGCAATATTGTTGGAATGATTTATACTGTACAGTGTTAATGTTAATGTAATATTGTTGGAACGTTGCGATGTTGCTGTAATATTGCTGGAATTATTTGTGTTGTATTCATACAGTACAGAAGCTTGCAGCAAAATTGTTACAAAGTTGCAGTGTTACTGCAATATTGCTGGCACATTGCAATATTGTTGGAATGATTTATGCTGTACAGTGTTAATGTTAATGTGATATTGTTGAAACGTTGCAATGTGCTGTAATATTACTAGAATGATCTGTGATATGCTTTCAGCACAGAAGCTTGCAACAATATTGTTACAAAGATGCAGTGTTACTGCAATATTGCTGGAATGATGTATAACACAGTAGCTCACAATAATATTGCTGCAACGTTACAATATTACTGCAATATTACAACACAGAAGCTTGCAGTAATATTGCTGCAACATTGCAATGTTGCTGTAATGTTATTGAAATGACTTTTGCTGTACCTGTACAAGAAGCTTGCAGCAACATTTACAATATTGCTGCAAGCTTCTATTCACAGTGTCGCAATATTACTGGAATGATCTGCTTTGTAACATTTGCAATGTTGCTGCAATATTACCGGAATGATCTGTACCTATATGGGTACAGTGCAGTCCTAGCACAGATCATTTCAATAATATTGTGACAACATTGCAGCGTTTCAGCAGTATTGCATCAACATTGCAGCGTTCCAGAAATATTGCACCAACATTGCAACGTTGCAGCAATATAATTACAAGCTAATACTGCAGTAACATTAGAAATGTTGCAGCAATATTGCTGTAAGCTTCTGTGCTATATAAAGTTCTGGAGCTCGCGGTTCTGAACGCGGGTCTGAACTTTCGAAACTACTGGCTGTGCAAATTAAATCCGTGTCATATAAATAAACAGAATGTGTGTATACACATATGTTCAACGGCTCGTTACGTCACCGAGCTGCGAAGCACTTTTGACGGGTGATGTTTCGAAAGATAGTAATTGATGGTGAGATATAAGACGCGTGTTCACTGATGACAATTGTCCGTCTTGTCATCCGCGGAATAAATTGCCAGGTCATAGATTACGTTTCGGAGTATACGCACTTACGTTTTTTGTTTCTGTAATCTTTATTTTTGTGATACCTTTTATCGGAAGCCATCCTTTATCCGACGATAAGATTGGATAAGATTCACTTCGGAAGAACGCGCGTCCGAAAACGAGAAGGCGGTGAAGCTTTTCGATCCTCCCATGAAGCTGGACGACTTTATTTTTTTCCAGTGTATTCGAGATTACTCTACGGCAGGCCAGGCATAAAACCGCCTAAGGGATTTTCGTTTCTGTGAGTAAGGAATCGCGGAGACGCGGTGACATCATCTAGGAATTCGCATACGCTTTTAATTCAGGGGAAGGGAAGAGGTGCATGCACGGTATTTCCTCGCACTATTAACCACGTCTTGCTCTCTCTCTCTCTCTCTCTCTCTCTCTCTCTCTCTCTCTCTCTCTCTCTCTATATCTATCTATCTATCTATCTTTTTTTGTAATCTATCCTTTTCTGCTCCTTTTACTCTCGATCTCCGTGGGAAGTATTATTTCATTCACGACGGAACAAGTTAAGATACGAAGATCCAAAGAGAAGAATTCACGAAAGCGAGAAGCCACGAGTCGGGGAAATCGAGGAAGGATTCTCGAGGAGAGATTCACGTCTCTGGAGATCCCAGAGATCTAGAGTTCAATATACAGACGGCGATTTGTTCGCCGTTTTTCTAGAAGACTGTTGTAAGCTAAAGAATTGGCAAGTAATGCGAAACAAACGACCGGAGTCAACGGGGTTATCGTCCCGTTTGTGTATTGTGGAAGTCCCTCGTGATCTTTTTTGCGACGAGCGCTGATCGTGTTTGCCTCCCAGGAGGGACTAATATAATGAAATCGTCGCGTCGATTAAGGGAATTACCTGCACTTGCGAAGGCATCTCCGGTGCTTGCTAACGTTCCACGCTAACGGTAAGCCGAGATTTCGCGCGAGAACCGAACGCGGCGCAAGAAAGGTCAGATTCCATGTATTTACGGCGCGAGAGGCACCAGCCGCGATTGCTTATCCGTTGCTTCGTACGGGTAACCGAAAACGTTCATCCGAAATCATCAGGTTGCTGCCGAAAATTTTACGATATTTTGCCGAATGCATTGACGGATCCAGGAATTTGTCAGAGGTGGAGAGGGGTCCATTAGCATACCGTAAACGAAATTTTTTTAAGATCAAATAAAATGGTAGAATATTAAATTATTAATTAAATTATTACATTGAAAAAAAGGTAACTTAACTTCATAAAAAAATCATATTTCAAAAAGAATGATTTGAAAAAAAAAGTCAAAATTGTTACAACTCAAAAAAAGTGATTTTGAAGAATTGTGAAACGAACACTCTAAATTTCTTGCAGTAAAATCTCACTCCAAGAGAGTGAAAATGCAACCACCCTTGAAAAAAAGTGAAAATATTTCACTTTTTGAAAAAAAATTACGATCTTCACTTTTTTTAGAGTAAAATCTCATTTAAAAATAATGAGATTTCACTCCTTTGAAGTAAAAATTCACTTTAAAAAGAGTGAAAATTGTCACTCTTTTTTAAGAAGTAAAATATTTTCACTTTTTTTTAAGGGTGATTATATTTTCATTTTCTTGGAGTGAGATTTCACTGTAAGAAATTTAGAGTAAAAATGATAAAAATAACGTTTCATTACGTTAAGAATATATTCTTTTCGCTGATATTATTTAATAAATCAATAATTTTCTATCAAGTTGAAAAATAGTTTTTCTTTGTTGCCGAAAATTTTACGATATTTTACCGAATGCATTGACGAATCCAGAAATTTGTCAGGGGAGGAGAGGTGTCCATTACCATACCATAAACGAAATATTTTAAGGTCGAATATGAGAGAGAAAAGATAGAATATTAAATTATTAGATACTTAAATTATTACATTGAAAGGTAACTTATTTAACTTTATAAAAAATCGTCATATTTCAAAAAGAATGCGATTTAAAAAAAAAAGTGAAATCAAAATTGTTACAATTTAAAAAAAGTGATTTTGAAGAATTGTGGAACAAAAATTATAAAAATAACGTTTGATCACGTTAAGAATATATTCTTTTTGCTGATATTATTTAATAAATCAATAATTTTCTGTCTCAAGTTAAAAAATAGTTTTTTCCTTTTCTGAGAAACTTAATTTTTTTAGTCGTGTCATTTTTGAAGTAAGAAAGCGATGTATCATTATTCTGTATCTTACATCTTGGGTTTTGACGTCGTTATGTATAGACTGTTTTTCTTTTAAGAGACACGTCTATCTTTCTTTAGTCAATGAATAACAAGGATAGAATGACACATTCCTATATCGACTGTATCTCCCAAAAGGAAAACAGCCATTTTACATTATCTTAGGTGTTGACGTCTCCGTATCTCTGACAATGAGTTCTTTACTCCTTCGCTTCGGATCCCGGAAAATCTTTGAATTTCAGAATTATTCCTCTTTATTCAACGATTCCGCGAGACGTTATAGAACGCGGAACACGAGCTAATGTAATCCGCAATGCTCTCTACGACAAATCGGGCCAGTGCCATTTATTGTCCCACATTTGGAGATCGTAGCATACTGGTCACCTTTCACCATCTATGCGATGCATTTCAAATAAAAATCCTCGGACGCTCCCTATGGTATGTCTTTCGAAGTTGGTAGTCTTGTTATTTCAAACAATCATCCTCATGCGAAGGAATCCAGGTACAAATAGTCGCTCTGAACGTTTTTGCAGTAAAAATTAATTATTTTAAATATATCGTCGCGTTGATAGAAAAGTAATAAATAACAGAAGTAAAAAATTAGCATTTTTTAGACAATGAAAGGAAATCAACCCTTAAAAACTGACATATTTTTGTGGCAAGACGACATATTTGTGGATACATTATACTTATATAGAAAAGTGTCGCAACTTTAATAAGGAATGAAATTTTCACAATCTTATATTAGGATTGCAATGTTTGAATTTCGAAAACTCATGACACAGTTTTAAAGAATATATTATAATTGAAAGTATAACGCAGAAAGCAAATTAGTATAACATTAGAAAGGAAGTTATATACAATCATTATCTTGATTAAAATGTCGTTCCAATTTAGAAAGAAAAAAATTCTTTACTGAAAAGTTACTTAATTTTGAGACGTGTCACTTTATTTTTATCAACACGGTGATACACGGAAAGAATGATTTTGCTGAAAAATACCTAAAAATTTAACTAGATACAAATCTGAAAATAATTTTTTTATATATAAAATAGAGATATATGAATAAATACGATAGAAATGTATGAAATAATATAAATGTATAAAATATATGAATAAATAACATGAAAAAAACTTAAAATATAAATAAATATAATATAAAATTTAAAAAATATGCACACACACACACACACATATTATATATTTACGTAACGGTATTATGATAGTCATCTTGCGAGGGATTAAATGTTTAGAGAGTCATTGCTATCGTATTCGCTTGTGGGTCAATACCCATCTACGTTCGATCTGTGCCGAATTTTCGACGAGAGCGACGCTCGAGAGAGACTCGGGTCTTTAAAATCCGTGTCCTATTTTCCGGTTTAGCACAATCACTGCCCTTGTAACATAGATTTATCTTGCCGTGAATTTATCGATAGTCAAATGATGCCATTAGAAGGATTATTTTATTAAACGTTTCTCTTCCATTAAAGTAATTTATATATTTCTACATGACTTTCTTTTTAACTATTTTTATACAAGATCCTTTATTACCGCAAAAGAATCCGAGTTCCGAGAAAAAGCGGCGTTTTATACATATTTCTTAGAATATTTTTCCTTCGCGCTTCGCTGCTAATGTCTCTTCTTCGGAACATTCTGTATATCGCAACACTGGCGTATCTAATAGGGACGCGAGTTCGGTTCGTGACCTGCAAGATTGAGAACCGGTGCCGTAACGCGAAAGGTAATCATAGATGATGTACCTCGGCATACCTCGACCAATGCCTTTGGTTAAATCGCGCATTTTCTCCTTTCGACAGAGAAATAGGCTTTATCGATCAGCGCGGAACTTTTTCCAGATTTACATGTTACTTCAGGTGGTGGTACTCTGTCTACTTCTTGGTACCCTGGCTGCATATATATCCTTCCGCTATTTATACTTTCTTTTCGCTTAATGATTTTCGCTTCTATCGAACGAAGATTCTCCATCGATCAACTGCGAGCTGAAACGTTAATGAAAGCGAATGGGGAGGCAGGTGTGCAATCAGGATGAGAACTGTTATACGCATAGTTTAACTCTTTCCGCTGTACGTGTCGTCGATGGTATGCGGGTGTATAATAACGTGTGTTAAGGGAAAAACTCTTGTCTACTATTTTACGGAGATATCTTGGTTTCTTCAACTTTACGTGCTCTCCTCTAAATGGCTTTAACAATTAGCGTAAGCGCACGAACGCGTATTTACAAAGTACTTGTACTTTTACTAATGCACACTCTCTTATGTGAACAGCATTCGGTGTTGGGACAAGGTTGGCGGATCTATATGGGGCAATGCGTGTCTCGTAAGGCGGGCGCCGTCGTCGCAGCATCCGGTCATCACAATTCACCCTCGTACCGTATCATGGACAAGGCCCAGAAACAGGTGAGCTTCTCACCGTCTCAACATCTATGCGATGTCGTCGCTATACAGGGTATTTCTCAAATAGTGGACACTAATCATATAACGTTATTCCTAATTAAAAATCGAGTCGAAAAATCCTTTACAATTTTGCAATTTTTGCAATAGTTGACGAAATATTAATTTCTAAATATTGCCGAATAAGCGCGTATCCGGCTGCCCAACCATTAACTATCACGAAAATTGCAAAATGGTAGAAGACTTTTCGACTTAATTTTTAATCAGGAATAGGCGCTGTATATGATTTAAGAAACATCCTCCAAGTAGAGCTCCAAGTGCGATAAAGGCTGCTCTCTAAAACTTTTAAAGTGAATCTTATTTTGAAGAGTAAAATCTCACTTTTAAAGATTGAACCACTCTTCTTTAAGATTGATTTAATTTTCATTCTTTAGAATGAGATACCACGCCAGAAGAATTTAGAGAGTATACAAGTTATTTAAAATTTATATTTCTTTATAATAAAGTGAAATATTTAGAGTGAAATTCAACTCCAAAGAATTTAGAGAGTGCGTGCAGCAGAAAAAGCAGTTTTGCAACTATAGGATTCTTTAATCAGGGAAATCAGAGAAATTCTGCAAAATTAAAATTCTTGGCTTTAAAGGATATTAATATGCACATATCATACCTACGTAATTTTGGAGTACTACTAATTTAACGATTCAACGCAAGCAGTGTCAACAACATTAATAGTATAATTTACATTACTGTATTAAATTGCTCTCTCAACAAAATATTTGGCGGTTTCTGAATCAGGACAAAAATACAAAAAGATTCAAAATATTATTGAAAGCAGGGGCAAACCTGGAATTTTATCTAGAAGTCAGGGAAAAATTACGGAATTTTAGGATAAAGAATTTGTGACAACTCTATTTAATATGATTGATTTATATTCAATAAGCAAACTGTCCAGCAGATTGGCACCAGATTCGATGAGAAAAGTGCAGCAGTACCATCTGTGTTTGCATTAAGCTCGTGTCTAGAGCTGATCTGACATAACTTGATAGCAGACACTAACTTGACGGTAAAAATCGAGCAGAATTTGTCGAATGTAGATCCTGCTCGATTTCTGCTGCCAATCTGCGTCAAACTATGTACAAACTCTTTCAATTTTTGCCTCGAATGCTATCAAATCATAATATAAACAAATTTTATTATATTTTTTGTGACAACACCTTTTATATAATAAATTTTTGAAACTTTCTTACTCATAAAATTTGTCAGTAGATGCTTTGGAAAACCTGTTCAAGCAGACTTGGCTGACTAGGTACATTTAGATCCAGTGAAAAATTAAGGGCAAAATTCAGTCGTAGCAAAGAATCTTACAACGGTTGCAAAGCTGCTTTTTCTACCGAACGAAATCAATAACATCGACGGTACCGCCGATGGACGTTGAACTTCAAGGTCCACGTTCACCATCGACGTCGAGTGTGTCCCTGGCTTCCGCCGTTATTGCATTTACGCAATATCCACGAGGGATCGCTTATGTACATATGCATGTATGAATGTGCTATGCCAAGTATCATGTATACTCATCATGTACGCGTATAGCGGAAAAACCAGCTGATCGCGCGGACAGCTAGGCTGAAGGCCACGTCGAGGTTCAACGCCCTTTCTCAAATGCGATTCCACCCGCAACGGGATTGCGCTTCATCCATGAATAGATCATTCGCGCGCATCCGTGTTCGTGTCGTCAAACCGCCTTGCAACCTGTTCAGTTCCTTTCTGTAAAAATGATAGCCAGCGACGCGTGACCGAATATTGCGTTCAACGTTCCACTACAACACGAAGGCGTTGAATAACGATAATTTTCGCTATCTTTCGACATTGTACCGCACATCAGTTTCATTTCGCACGATCTAAATGCTCGAGCGTGCAGTTTCGACGCAAATATTACAATTATTATTGTCGATTCTTCTTTTTTATAATTCGCGATTGAAGTCTACGCTTTCATATATGATTTGCAGATAAGCGTCGCGTAATCACTCGCATGCTCGAATGCCTCCTTTAACGATGAAACTAAGAATAATTCGACTGTCGAACGTATCCCGTTGTATCCTGTAAGTTATATCGATCTCCACTTTCGCGGCTCGCATTAACTTTCTCATGCACGAATCGCGACGAATTAATTATATTCGAACGGACATGACACGATGAAACATCATAAATCGCTTTAAAAGCGATTACGTTGCCTAGACTTGCACTTCATCCTGTCCAGTGTCGATGCACTGGAGTAGATAAATATAGTCTTATAGAAAATAGCCTTCACATATTTAAGTTAATTGATAATACCTTTGAGGCATACACAGGTACTTTTTTTTTTAAAGTAGCTACGTGATTTGCTCCGTGTCTTGATACATTATTAAACGCCGACGTTTCGCGAATATTGCAGTTCATTGATCCTGATACTGATCAGTATCAGGTTGCTTCTCGTTCTGATGAACCGTAATGTTCACGAAACGTTGGCGTTTAATGATGTATCAACACGGAGAGAACGGTTTTGCTGAAGCGTCTAAGCTGGATACAGATTAGCTGGATACAGATCTGAAAACAACTTTGTTAAATCATCATGCTTGAGGTTCTTAAATAATTATTTTAATCATCTGACAAAGTTATTTTCAGATTTGTATCTAGCTGAATTAGATATTTCAGTAAAATCGTCTTGTCCGTGAAGACGAAGATGACCCGCAAACCGCGTTTCTTATAATATAATCGTTTGCGAAGGTATATTTAAAAGTAATCGGCAAATGCTGCACGAAAAGAACAATTTTGTTGAAATATTTAAAAATTTGTAGCTAGATATAGATAAAAATAATTTTGTTGGACCATCAAAATAATTATTTAGGAAACTTAAACATAATAAGCAATGTTGCAAAAAGTTTTGGTATTTAATAAGAACAATAAGAATCTTTTGTTATTTGAGTGACCAGTTGGAGCATCCTATATAATTATTTGGATAATTTAATAAAATTATTTTCGGATCAATGGGCGGTATTCATAATCCGTTCTCATTTTAAGACCATCTTAAGATGCTAATACGGCTCTCTGGCCGGTAATCATAGTCAGATCTTATAGACCTTCTACAATAAGCCATTAGTCATAAATTAGAAGTCAGAAGTTAAAAAATGACGACTGTGATTTGTCAATTTTTAGTTTCCGACTTCTGATTTATGACTAATGAATTATTGTAGAAGACCCATTATATTCAAGACCGTTCTAAGTACAGTCTTAAGATGTTATGAATCAATCAGAGGGTCTTAAAATAAGAATTGATTATGAATATTAACCTCTGATTGGTTCATGATATCTTAAGACTGTACACTGAGAAAAAAATACTGTTAATTCAATTAAAGTCTATATTGCTGGCTGTCACTAACATAAATGATTAATTCATATATATTTTTATTGACAAAAAGGCACAAATTATTATTTCAATAATCAAGGCTTTTATGTCAATAAAAATATACATGAATTAATTACTTATGTTAGTGACAGCCCGTAATATAGATTTTAATTTAATTAACAGCATTTTTTCTCAGTGTACTTAAGACGGTGTTAAATATAAGATCTGACTATATATGAGTACCGACCTAGTTAAATTTGTATATACCTCAGCAAAACCGTTCTTTCCGTGTAAAGAGTCAATTCGCGTCTCTTCTCATCTCTAGGAATCCGTTAACTCGTGCGAATTTTAGCACCCAACTTATTGTAATTTTTTTATACGCACACGAATCAACCAATGTTTATTCATTAATAGATGTTTTATTCATTCGTCGCTATAGCTTTCACAATCAGGACGATTCCGCTTCTCAAACGGTTCTCCATTGAGGTTTATCCTTTCAACAAAACCTTCGTATGTTTCTTGTGAGAACTTTTATGCTCACTCAGGGAACATGCCGCGGTTCACGCGACCGATCTCGTTTCGACCGACGACGACTTGCTTTCCATTGTTCGTCGTCACGCGTGCCGATTGCATGGTAGCCCCACGCCGGAAACCAGAGAGGCTGGAGAACGTCGGAGAGAACCTGTGGCCGCGCGGCGCGTGCACGGTTCAGGTGCGAAGAAGGAGAAATCGCGGAGAGAACTCTCATCTTTTCTCCCCATTGTCTCTCCCCGCGTTGTCTCGCCTCCTCGCGCACGATCGTGCCGATTCGCACGGCGAAATCACACGCCGGATCAAATGCCGCTTCTTGCTATTGTTTCCCCGATGTCCTCTCGTTAGAAGCTGGCGTTTTCAACCGAAGATCTCAGCCGAGATGTCTACGTTTAAAGCGGAAGCTCTTCTTTTCCTTCGTGAAACGGTTGCGCGCGTACATGACCGTTGTATGCACGAGAGTTTCGATGAACGATGTGGATAAGGAAGTTCGCTCGAGTCACTTCGATCGCCTGAACTCTTGCCTTTATCTACGAAACTTCCTTTGTCCGCAGCGTTATCGCGACGTGAAGCGCAAAGGCTTAACTATCTTATCACCAACATCGACTGCAACACGAAAAGAACGGTTGAAGTATTGAAAAGTGAGCTGATATAGATCTGAAGATCATTTTGTGTTTGGGATATCAAAATAATTACATACGACTTGTTAGAATATCAAAGCTTTTTTCCAGCATTATCATCAACGTTTAAGCTTTCTACATAGTTATTTTGATAATCCATCAAAATTATTTTCAGATCTAGCTAGATTTTTAGCAAACTGCTAGACTTCAGCAAAACTGATCTTTTTGTGAAAGATCTTAATTTAAAGAAAATAAAATAATAACAAGATCAAATCTTCGAATTCGTTAGGAAATTTTTATATTGTATCGATTCATTTGTTCGTAAAACTGGTAGTTTCTATTATATACGTATACTTATACGGAAAGAATGATTTTGCTAAAGTATTTAAAAATTTAGCTAGATACATAGTTCACCATAATTATGTTGAATTATTAAATTAATTACGTAGAACAATCTAGTTGCCGAAATATCAAAATTTTTTGCAGCTTTGCTCATCATGTTTGAGTTTCCTACATGCACAGAAAAATATTATTCTCTTTCTAAAAAATGATTACTCAATTTGTTTAATAAACAACATCGACAATAATCTTATATGTAATATTTATTATAAAACTCGTTATCATGTACTTAAAACAAGAATTTATTTTCTTTTAAAGAATTTTATAAAATTGCGAAGAAATGACTTTGTATAATAATAAGCTAATCGAATTTGTTTTAATTTAATAATCTTGAATCAAGTATCAAACTTACTAGGTTTCAGAATATTTTGAATAAATTTGATGCTTGTGATAAATTTATGATAGATTTGCAGATACATGAACTTTTGAAGTACTTGAAACAAGTAATTATTACTTGCAGTCAGGGCTGGGCATGTATTTGAAATACTTTTATTTAAAACACAGTTTTTGCAATACAAATATATTTTGTATTTTGTATTTCAACGGAACACATAAAATATATTATGTATTTTGTACTTAAAATCGAAAAATTGTAAGTCCTTTGTACTTTGTAATTCGAATAATAACATTAATTTTGCCAATCTTAGTATTTGAAATACAAAATACAAAATACTTTTATATACTGCCACGAAACACAAAATACAAAATATTTGCATGTGTTGCGTTGAAATGCATGATACAAAATACAATTGCCTTACAAATACTATTTTTCAAATAAAAATATTTCAAATACATGCCCAGCTCTGCATACACTATATATTTTTCTGTATGTAATTATTTTGATAATTTAACAAAATTATTTTTATATCCATATCTAACTAAATTTTTAGATATTTTAGTAAAATCATTTTTCTTTTGCGTATGACGTTACGTAATCAAATCTGGTTTTATATCAATGTTGCCTCTTGATTTAGATTGATTTGACATTCTAACGTTTTCACGATTATCTCTGACGAGGCCTCTAAAATGAATAGGAAGTTATTGGCGCGAATAAAATAGCTTCGCTTCATCGATTTTAGACAATTGTCATCGTGTTGCGAACTCCGAAGAACCACTCCTGGTGATAACGAATACATTTGGATACGTTGAATCATCCAAGTCATATACAGAGTGCGTCCACGTCATATAAATGAGAACGATCGGTGGCAGGGATGTGAAATCGATTTGTCTTCAACGAAACCCTGATGGAAAGAGTGCGGGACGAACTCGTTTCTAGACCGCTTAGATTCAGCTTCGTCGAGTAAGGATACACCTGACCAACGGAAATTAGACGGTCCGTTCGAGTTATCTGTCTTTATCAGACCTACGAATAATCTCGAGGTCAAAATGAGTCGAACGGATCGGACACACCTCTCTCAATTCTCGAGGAACATCCTGTATACCGGGTAGAAGTTGGGACGTGGGCGCATCCGCAAAATAAGCCCCTGGCTGCGTCGCCGTGAGCACGTCGGCGTCGCGACGCCGGCGCAGATGGCCGGATCGATCCCCGTGTTCGCTTTCCTTCGCGTCCCGAGCACGACAAGGCCGAAGTCGCGGGGTAACAAGCAAGACGAAGGAAGAGCGAGGAACGCGGGGGTGACGACGACGACGACGACGACGACGACGGAGGGCGACGTCAATGCGCTGTCGCTCGTTCCCTCGCCGTCGTATGCCATCCTTACGATGTGACGGACCACGAAGAGAGCTCTGTACCATCCCTCTCACGCGCCTCTTCCGACAGGACCACTTTCCTCGCATCGTTCAAAAATATATATTCGCGGCATGGCGACTTAAAACGACGGTGGACGACCGTCAATCCCCGTGAGAAATCGATCGACGACCGGCCGTGTGACATTGGCCCGGAAGCATTCGTCATGGAGTACCGGTACGGCAGCACGAGATGCGAAGACGACCCGCTGGAGAACGAGAAGGGCATCGGTGTTGCGGTAAGGGATGCTCCGAACGGAACGTCCTTCTCTTCAGATCCTCCTCTTCACGGAGAACCTGCTCGAGGGTGCCATGACAGTGCGCGTGTCAATCGGGTGGGATTATTTTCGATAACATCATCGGAGTGTCATTCATCGAGATTTCCTGAATCGCAAGTTTTTATATCGTTTAGTTAAAGTCAGTATAGTTGAACTCAATTTATATTTTGGGGGTTGAAAATGATCCTTGATATTGTTTGAAAATTAATAGATATGATCGAAGAAATTCTGGATACATTTGATACTTTCCGGCAAGTGTGACATACTGCCTGTCATCGCTAACGATCGCAAATTATGCGCGTCTGTTTTTAGTAAAATTAGAAAATAGATTGTGATTATATCATCTTTGTTTAACGTTGGCAAACAACAAGGATAAATTTACTGTGTCTCTTGCTGAACAGCACTCATTATCTTTAACCCCGCAAACACAATAGAGTAGTAAGCCTTGAGGAATTGACCAAGTCGATTATTCTTCTCACATGCGACTGTGATTGATCCATTTCTTAAGACTTAAGGCCATGGCACATAAAAAAAATTAAGACGTAAGACTTAAGCAGTAACGAAACCAACATGTTGGATTCGCTATTGCTCACGTATGGTCTTACGGTCTCTATTGTGATTGGTCGATTCGCTTACTGCTTAAGTCTTACGCCTTCAGTTTTTTTTTTATGTACCATGGCCTTTAGGCTAATTCTACAATGTGCTTTTTGTTTCCTGTTCCTTGCCGTTTGTCTCTTGCCTTCTTGATCAAAAAGGCAAGAGACAAACGGAGACAAACAGCAAGAAACAGGAAACAAAAAGCACATTGTAGAATTAGCCTTAAGATTTACTACTCAATTGTGTTTGCGGACTAACAATTTAGCTCGAATTTAGGTTGTATTGCTTTATAAGCGTACACGACACATTTTACGCATTTGCCGTACAACGTGCGATGTGTACCACATGCGTAATCGTCAGAACGACGATTTCGCGGTCGATTTGCGGCTGTCACGAGACATCTGTGTTGAAAGCGACGAGTCAGCTAGGGTTTCGAGCCTCTTCACGAACGCGCCCAAAGCGCGAATACGATCCCCAGATTTGTCGGTCTGCCAGCCGCGGTTACGCTATTTCTGGAGTTCAAATGGGCCACTGTACGCGGTGACTCTCAGACGGTTTCCGCGAGTCGCACAGAGGCGTGTTCTGTCGTTCCTCAATCGTCTCGATCATGGACAATGCGGTGTTCGCGTGCACATTGTTCCGGAGAGCCTTGTCCGCGGCGGGATGCGCCATCAGCACCGCGCCGTTATATAATCCGCACACGAATATCGATTAATATTGTTGCAGTCGGGAACCAAGCAAAAGGTTCGTCGAACAGACCCCGAGACCTCACGAGCGTACGGTATGTATGCGCACTTGGCAGCCTAATGCCGATTGGATATTCGTATAGAAAGCAAAATATAAGTCTTAAGAGTAAAAAGGCCAAGATTTATAATACATAATCGGCTAAAGGCAAACTTCACAATCTAATCGTCGAAATTGAATTACGTGGGATATTGATCTTCTTCTGCGGATGATCGTTAATGCGTGACTAGGAACGATACGCTGCTGATAATCCCAACTCTTACATCTTGATTACGAAGTAATCTTTGTTCGTGACGGCTGTAGAAACGCGATAGCGATCGAAACAGATCGATCGAGAACCCGTCGAGAACTTCGTCGTAATAAACTATTTCTTGCATTTCTAACAAGTGATTCGTGTCGGAAGAGCTAAAAGAATCTCTGATAAGAATGATGCATGCGTGTGTATGTAATTTACTTTAATTCTATCTTTGCAATTTTTCTTACATTTGTCATCGTCTTATTGTGTTCTGCGCGTCCCTCAGTTTTTTCACACAGACATCCTGTATGACAAATTTCTAATGAAGAACCTTCGTTTCAGGGCTCTTCGAAGCGCGGCACGTCGCACACACGCGGCACCGCGATGTCCTTCGGCTTCAGGCGACGACCCGCCAGCGGGATTCCTATGCCGATAACGAACTATGTCGCCGGTACCACCAACGAGAAGAGCCTGCTGCATCCACGATCAAAGTCAGCCGGCCCGGAGCAGGATCGCAGACGGATGATGGATGATGATAACAGCAATATGATCCACAATTCGTCATCCGGCCGATCGACACCGCGGTTGGCACCGCCAAAGAAGGACTCGAGTGGTATCGGCGTCAGGACAAATCGCTTCGGTTATCGGCAGCCGCAAGCGAGATTCACGAACAAGGTTGGCGACATCTGCAACAGCCACAACATCAGTCACTACAATCAGGAGAAGCTGCAGCAATATTCGCAGCAACAGCAGCAGCAACAACAAGAGAACTACTTTATCAAACAGCAACAACCAAACAGGGTCGTTGCGCACGTGCCACAGCATTTGTGCAGCACGACGGTACCAGCAAAATCTCGTCCGCCGCAATCGAATAACATGGCTTACAGCGGCAATTCGATGATGCAACACACAGACGCGAATAAACGAGTCTCAGGCATTCCAGAACCCATCAGTAGGTACACGTTGCATACCAGTCATCTGCCGCTACCTCAATATGCCGTACGGGTAAACGACTCAAATTCTAAGATCGCCAAGACTGCAGCAAATCAAAGTAGAAAGATATCCACGTCGAAAGGCTCGTCCAGTTCGAAGGAAGGTTCGGTGACTGAGGATTCGGGTGTCAGCAGCCAGCCGACTGGTCCGGAAGACAATGATAGAATCAGATCGATGGATTACATGGATGATGCTTCTCTGAGGAGACGCGGCGTCGGCAGACCAAGAAACTTGCGCATGGTGGTGTCCGGCAAAAGCTTTGACGTGAGAGATGTCCGTGACGACGACAGCACTGTCACGGAGATCTCCGTGATCCCGTTGCCCAAATCTTTCGCAACCGCTGCGGTGAATCTAAATACTGGCTTTGTGCGAGAGCGGGCTACGCAATATCAGCGAATCGTTAACAAGGACAATAGATACACCGACTCGACCGCGTCAATGTCCACCACGTCCTCGGAGGGCTACGACGAGGGATGTCTGAGTGAGGAAAAGGTCTACAAAGATCGATCGCGCACAGAAAAGGTCCCGTCCATCAAATCGGACTTTAGCCCTCCCAGTTCGGACGATCCCGAATATGGACACGGTGAAGCCATGGCAGACGAGTATTCGTTGAGCTCCAGCGATGAATACCAGCGTACCAACTCCATCATCGCTCAGCACGCGCAAGCAATCACCGCTGCCACAAAAAGCGGCGCAACATCGAAGAACGCTCTACGCTCGGTGTTGCTCACCATCGAAGATCCCGCATTCGCCGCCGCCGCTGCTACTACAACCACTTTAATAGACGACGAGACTTCACCGGTTGACAGCCTGTTTGACAGTCCTACCGCCAGCATCACGCAGTCGGATGGAAAGCCCTCGAAGAGGGATGAAGAACACGCGCACGAGCGTTCGGACAACACTCTCGAGGATGACGGTCCGGGCACGCCGACGAACGCTTCTAACTCGCTTAGCTTGTCCGAGGGTAGAGAGTTCTTCGACGATGAAATCGCGGATCAACCCGGATTGATTTTTGATGATAACAGCCCGAGAGCAAGAATCGAAACGCAATCCGCTATGGGAGGTCAAGTAATCACCGAAAATAGCCATACTCTGGTTGAGACAAGCTCTAAGAGTGAGTACGGATTTCCTATTCTTAGAGTTCTTATTCTTTTCAAGTATATTTAGATGTAAATTGTTAAGTTTTTATTGAATCTTAATAATAATCTCAATAGAAATGAATGTATTTTTATTAAGTATATGTTGTAGTAAAATATATATTTTTTATTGAAATATATATTTTATATATTGACAATACATGTGATTTGTGTTACAGATGGCGTGCATATCAAAGGCGTAATGAATAGTCCTCATCACGGGCAACGTTTGCATCGAGCAGGCAGCGTAGACACTTTATCGCCCTGCGAATCCATTGCATCGGACGATTTAATGTTAGATTACGACGGCAGCGACGCAAGCTCTTACGAGGAACAACAGCGGTTAGCATTAAGCGATATAATTTCTGATAAGCGAGATACGTTAGATTAGCTTGAATAGAGAAATAAACATATTGCTATTTTGTTAGAATTAAATTATCATTATTTGTCTTTCTTTCTCTTTCAGATTAAATTCCAATCCTGCGTTGCACGAGCTGGATGACGCAACTATAATTTCCGAGCTGGAAGCTCAGGGCGAAGAAGTGATGAGGCAATGGAGTTCATTGCTGAACACTGCGCATATGGAGGAGGTGAATTCCAATTCCGCCAACAACAATTCCATCAACAGCGGTAACATTAACAGTCAGGCCGCCACCGAATCCGGGTGTGTATTCGCATTTTTCACTACCTTTCATACTAGCGTTGCTGTCGAGACATAAAACTCCGTGATGCATGATGCTTCTTCAGAATGATTACCGTAACATTATCCCGCGGTTAAATTTACAACGCGTGACGTACTTGTAAATGATATGTAAATCATACAAAGATGTTCCTCCCCTTTAATCGGGGCAAAGGAATACTGCTTTCTCGCTGATGTTGTTATTCTTTCCCGATGTTATTATTCTTTCATATATAGATAAAATCCAGTCAAGTACAACTATCTCATTTCTATTTATGTATCGCTTTTATTGTTTTGTATCGCTTTGTAGATATTCTAATTGCAACATCGTTCTGTTTTTTGTGTGTTGAACAAATCTGTATACATACATTTGCATCAATCATTTCAATTTTTTTAATTACGTGATATTGATTATAAGTTTGAATACGTAATTTTAATTAATTTCGACGTGTTTATAGCAGAGTTATGAGTAGAGACTGTAATACAGTGCAGTAACTGTAGCAGGCTTTAACTAGAGACTGTGTAGGAAGATTGAAAAAGTACCTGGTCGATGTTATAATATAGTTAGTCGATAAAGTATGCATACTGTACGCAGGAGACAAAGAATGTGTCATCCAACCATTAAATTTATGTATATCCGCTGTCTGTGTCCATCGTAAGTCATATTCTTAAACTTTAATCAGGATAACCTTTCGAATCTTTTGTATATCATTTCTTTTGTGTACAAAAAATTCCGTAAAGGTGAATATGTTATGAGAAATTAATGATGTGTGCAGGTGGGAACATTTAAACGGTTTTTATACTTAACGCCAACATTTCATGTCAGGGAAAATTGCGTCTTTTGTACTATCTGAATTTTCAATACCATGAAAAACTCAACAGTACCTTTTGGGTAATCCCGTGACGTTTTCATTTTCTTATGCGCGCTGTATTATAATATATTCCAGACTTCTGTTTTTTTTATAATATGATTATCTTTTCATTCAGTTAAATAACGAGAATTAATTAACAAAAGTCTTGGAGAGGAAGAGTGTCACACAATATCCCTTTAGAATTCTTTTCATATCCCATACTCACCATATATTATTGTAGATACGATATATATGCAATTTTACAATTTTAGTCCACATTCTAAAACGATATTAACCGCAAGGAAGTCACAGAAGTTATTAAGCACATCGCGTGGGGAGATTGCACATAAAGCGTCTTATCTATCTCTTAATTAAAGGAAGCAATATTTTTCGTATCGGGAGCATGAAATACAACATTTCAGTTTGTGGTATCACATGCAATAATGATCGCGCTACCGCGAGTCGTGTAAGTTTCGAGCACGTCATGGCCACATGCGCATAACAGCCTACTCTCTTTCACGTTGCTAGCTCCTTTATACTCGATAGCTTTCTCGGTGAACGAGAAAAGAAGTGTACATTTTGTAAAGTATATGTTAGACTTGCTCTCCCTCGAATTCCCATCCTCATCCCTGTCCTCGATCTCGTCTGATTTCAAGCCATACCCTTGAAGCTTTCATCAAGACGTGGCATCATGTACTCGTTTCGTCAGTCCGTTTTTCGTTCTGCTCCTCATTAACGGTGATTACGATCAGCAGGACTCAATGTGTGCGGTCGTAAAAAGATATATAGAGAGACTAATACCCGTTTCTATAAAAGTAAATTAACTTTAATCTCAGTTCAACTCACTCTTTATCTTGTTCTAATTCTTAGAACTAGAAAAACATGACGAAGTAGTAAGTTGAACCGAGATTAAAGTTTTAATCTACATTGATGGAAACGAGTATAAATATTTTCTTCCGCAAGTCGTATTGAATAATATATACAAGCCTATAGGGAAGAAATGTCGCTTACAAGAGTACATTGATTCACTGCTGATATCGAATAATATTTTCGTAGGAAGGTTCTGCTAATTTACTGAGAGCAAGAAATTTTCCTCTTTACGAAAATATTACGAATTTTTGGCAATGTATCAGCCGGATTCTTGTGTATCTCTGACTGTGTTTTATTTTTCCCTATAAGACTTTACGTACACTACGAGATGTATATCGCGGGGTCTTTTACTTCCTTGCTTGTACAAAGTAAATAAAATGAACATGCCCGCACACATCCGCTACAGGAGACGCCACAATTCAGCGACAGTATTCTGTGTTCTAGCGCGCTAGTAAAACGGGTGAAGCAATTGCAAATCCCCGATGAGGACTCGGTGGGTGGAGACTACTACCAGCTGACATACCCTAACTAGCGAGCGGGATCCGCCGGTCCTCCCTTGAATGTCGACTAGGCAAAACCGATAACCGCACGCAGCCGATTACCGAGACACAGTAATAATAATACACGGACGCAGGCTTAACGCGTGAGTGGTCGCGTCTTGTTAAACAGGAAAGAGTAAAAAAAAAAAGAAATTAAAATGAACTTATTGCGAGGTTTTCTGAAGATACTGGAAAGTGTGTGAGTTTTGCGAGACAAGACGAGATACTTTATATCGTGGAGAGAAAATAAAAAATAATGATCTTTTATTTGCTGTGCTTTATGATGCTCATGGCGTGACCACTCATGAGTTAAAGACAAACGTTGTTAAGAGTGAGAGAGAGAGAGGGAGAAAAAGAAGTGGGTGATTGGAAGAATCTGAGCGATGATAACGATACGGTGTTGCAACTGGGAAATCTAGCGACTGGCTATGGTTGTGCGTTTGCGACTTTTGCTTAGGGTATGGCTAAATAAAAAAAAAAACGGGATGACATGTGGAAAATTGTTTTCGGTATACAGTATACAGAGCGTTTCCAAGTTTATTCCAAAGTTAGAATATAGTTCGATAAAGTCTTTTTGTTAAGTTTTTAAAGGGTTAACTACATCGCAATTAATTGTTACTTAATATAAGAACATTCTCTTACGCGCAATTTTCTGGTCTAATAGTTTTCTAATTTGTTAAGACTTGTAGGTATACGTTTAAATCTTTTAACAGATTTCATGTAATTATTATTTGTCGTGCTATGTTACGTGTCTTTCTTGTTTTCGAGAGAGAAGTTTTAATTTGTCCCGAGGGAAATATTAATATATACAACTATAACTATTCGCTGTCCCATCCCGCCCAATTTCTTAAACCGGATGTAGATGGGAAATCTACCTCAAATGTTTTCCGACCTCCGCGGATCGATTGGTCTCGTTAATTTATTCCTCTCTTTTTTTTTCTGAGGGAAATATAGCTTGACGTGATTTCACGATGCAAGGCATCAGGTAACTTCTTTGAGATTACAGTGCGTCCTTATTATAATCGCAAAGATTACCGAGTTCTCTCAAGTATAGTCGAGATGTAGTCGAAGCATAGTGCCGAACAGAGAGAGAGTAACCCGTCGACACATGTAAACCGTTCGCCGTTTACAAGTCACCTCGTTGCGTCCTGGTTACAACGCTGCAAGGACTCGCTTAAAGCGATCTTTCGTCCGTACGGAGAAGTTTGCGCGAAATTCTTAGCGGTGTATCTGGCACTAAGCGAGCGCGTCTGGTGGCGTGGGTGATAGAGATTATTTTTCTAATTTCGTATTTTTCCAATAACGATGGTCATGCTGGCCGAATCCTTCCAAAATTGTCGTCCTGTCGGCACCGGTGATTTCTAAGCCGATTCCGATGTCCAATCCCGAGTAGATGCACTCTAGTCCTCATCCTAGTCATCCCAACGGCCGTCACTTTTAAACGGTAACCATTAATACTATTTAATACGTATTACTGATACGTAATGCAAAGGGTAACTCCCTTTAACACCCGCTATCAAACAGCTATTAATTAAACGTATATTCGTGGCATTATAGAGAGCTTGTTAGGTGTAAACGCGTAGTTTCGTAGAAGAGAGTTGATGAATGAATCGACTCAATGTTATCCTTCCCCCTTCCCTTCCCTCCTTCGAATTTACCGTGAAGGAGAGAACAATGCAGCTTTTCAAGCTGATTACAATACAATTTAACAATACATGTGATAACGTTGCATTCCGTTAATCAATCAAATAATTCGGAGCAATCACTGCGTCCACATGCGACTTTAAACTGTTTCAACCTTTTCAGTTTTCTGGACGCTTGCTGTTATATTATAGTAATATTATAATTAAGGTGCGTGTTCTCTTCGGTCTCTCATTCTCCTTCGTCATAATCACGAAATATTCCTTCACATTATCGTTTCTTTTTTGCCATGCACTGAGACACCGTTATTTCTCATCTTTGATTCCTAGCATGAGCGAAACTCAATTACAGTCATGAGCTTCATTCTTTTTCAAATGGATCTCATTCTCTTAGAAATGAAGCAGGTTATTGCGCTTATATAGATACTTATCTCAACGTAAACGCTCTATTTAAATTCTACGCTGGATTGCGGAATGGAGAAAAAAATCACGTGTACTTTTGTTAATATTTTTTTAGGAATTTTCTTTAAATTATTCCACAAATAGAAAATAAAAGACTCTAAACAGTCCACCTGGATCTTTAGTATTGTAAAAACACTAAAAATTCAGTATGTATTCACATTACGGTTTTAATAGATACTTTGTTGAGTATTAATTATTTTTCTTCAAAAAAGTTAGGCGATTTACGGGTCATCTCCGTGTTGATTATCATTATTATTAAATACCAATGTTTTGTGAACATCGTAGTTCACTTTTATCAGAGCGAGTATCACCCACACAGGTTGTTTCTTGCCCTGATGAAGAGAATTGCAATGTTCACGAAACGTTGGCATTTAACGAAGTATCAAGATACGAAGATAATCCATAAACTCGTAACTTTCTTGAACATCTACCTTCTATTTTAATGAGAGCCCGGGGAAGTGCAATGAGAAGCCCAACGGCTTGAAGAGCTCGCGTAATTCTGTGATCACGCGTCGCTTTAAGACATGTATGCGGAGAATCGCGATTACGCGATGCGCAATAATGACACATATTAATGCAACGTACATACACTTATACTTAGCATAGTACTTACGAGAAACATATTGCTACTATTCTGAACTTTGAATGGCAGTTTATTGAATTCGCCTCACTCCTACTTCTTCCTACGTAGAGTCATTCTTCTTCTCTTGCATTGCCCCCATCTTCTTTAGTTTCAGCCTTTCTGCACAGTTCTTATAGTTCCAATAACCTCCCGTTGTACCTAGAAAAGGTCAATCTGACAATAGCATTCTAGTATCCAATATATATCTCGCAATATCCAGTAAGTTACTCTCCTTAATGAACTATCAGTCCTCCTTAGAATTGTATTAGCGTTGAATTGGCCGCCGTCATGCCGAGCTACGTTTTCGCGACATTTATGTCCGCAAGTATTTATATCCATAAGCATGTACTCGGATGTAATTTGTAAGCTGTAATTTGGGCAACGTAAGGAAAGAGAGAGGGAGAGAGAGAGAGAGAGAGAGAGAGAGAGAGAGAGAGAGAGAGAGAGAGAGAAGAGCGTGGTGTAGCGATCAGTTCTAGAAGACGGCAATACGACGGCATTAAACATGACTATGTATCGTATTTTTGTCTTCCTCGTATACGTACTACTGTAAGCATATATATCGACCTCCATTGCATTAATTAAAACACACTTCCTCTCGTGGACTACTTGTTTTCTTTTTTCATTTCATCTCCATTCGTGGTGTATGAGATCTAGACTTGGGGAGTAAAATAAACCAAGTTAGAGCAGACCATAGATAAAGTGTTGGCTGACTGTTGTATCGTTCGTGGAAAACAATGAGAGCAAAAGCATACAATAGACTTAAGCCTCCTATGGAACACACAATGCTTGTTTTTTGCTAGATTACTTGGGTTTTAGTAAATTGCTAGAGATTCTGCGTTCTGTGATGCAATTGTAGTAATTTACTAAAACGCGAGCAATCCAACATGTGCCGCAGGCTGAAGTGTCGACCGACTGTTGTGTTGTTTATGAAAAACAACAAAAATTGTATCGTGCACAGTTATCTACATTGCCATAGATTTTCCATAAACGACACGACAGTCGCCTGATATTTTGTCTATCATATACTCTTGCTCTTAAAATTATTATTTTTTTTTTTGCCAAGGATTTTCCATAAACGACACAAGAATTGGCCAACACTTTGGTATAGTCAGTTCTTATTTCAAGACCGTCTTAAGTAATGCTTAAAATGCTAATACAACTTTGTGATTGACTTATAACATCTTAAGATTGTATACAGAAAAAAAGACTAGTCTTAAATCAACCTTAATATACTCATATATAAGCAAAAATATTGTAATCTTGCTTTAAAAGTTTTAATCTTGAATTTGTATTAATATAAGATTTTTAATTGAGCAAGTCTTGAATTAAGTGCAAAATGATACTTGCATCAAAACAAGTTTAATCAAATCAAGATTGATATCTTTGAAGCAAGATTATAATATATTAGCTTATATATATATTTTTGCTTATATATGAGTATATTATGGTTGATTTAAGAATAGTCTTTTTTCTGTGTATTTAAGACGATCTTAAATATAAGAACTGACTACGAACCAGCCATTATTAATGTTTCTTGACTTTACTGGGATGGGATTTGGGTTAATTGGAGGGTTGCTACAAGGAGTTAACTTAGTCAGCTTCTACTTTGTTACGACCTTGGCCGTTGTATAAAAAAAAGAAGAAGACCGCGATGTAATTTGCTCAACCGTGTAAACCGGTTTTCTCGAACCGCGTATGACAGACCTGTACTCACATGGCCGTGATGTAATGAGACTTGCCACCGCCGAATACAGCGATGCTCGCTCAAGGTTGAAAGATGAACGGAACGTGGAACGGATAGATATTGATGGATCAATGTTTTTTAGCCTTCGTTTTTCGCCAACGGCGGGGAATCAAAGATGGATAGCCGGAAGCCAATCGGCACGTCGAAGACGAGCCAAACAGCGCGATTTCCTCGTTAATCAGAGCGTTACTAGTTAGTCGTGAGCCGGTATTTTTCTGTTCCTCTTTCGTCATTCGTCTTCCGTGTTATGGTGCAGAATTTTAGATCCGCGGTGGTATCGATCGTGGCCGCAAAAAGCGCATATTGATCAGGCTGCGGCGTAATGTCCTCTGCAACGAAATGTATGTGCTTAGAAAATTAAGCGCATATCGCTCGAAAATGGAAAAAGAAGAAGAAGGAATTTGATTCCTCAAAGTAGTCTAATAATCCAATGCACATCTTCATCTCAATGTAGATTAATTTTAATCTCTGTTCAAATTACTCTTAATTTTTTTTTTAATTAGAAAAAGATGAAGAGTAACTTGTGAACCGAGATTAAAGTTTATCTATATTTCTACATAGCATGGAAATATTTATGAATCACTATTTGAAATATTTCAGAAATATTGTGAACATTTGTAAAACATTTTAAAATATTACATTAAAATATTACATAAAAATATTTTAGAAATATTGTACAAATATTGTAAGAAAGAGAATATTCAAAACATTTTGATTTCTGGGATATTTATATTTTAGAAAGATTTTATGAAGAATTTTTGAACTATTTTAAATCTTGTAATATTTTGAAAATATATTTGTAATATTTCATGTCGTAGGTTGGAGGAAACAAGCATTAAGCCCGGTTGGGTCTAAGCACAAGGATTGTCGTGACACTTACTTACAATTAGACTTAAGTTGTAGACATAAGTAACGCACAAGCTTTCTTATATGACGTACAACTTATTGCCGTGTCTCCAAGAGACGACGATAAGTCGTACGGCGAAGCTTGTGCGTTACTTACGTCTACAACTTAAATCTCTAAGTAAGTGTTATGACAATTCTTGTGCTCAGACCCTTTCTACCAAGTAGTTTAATTTTAATCTCTCGGTCTACAGCTAATTCTTCATCTTTTTCTAATGCCCGTTTCTACCAATGTAGATTAACTTCAATCTCGGTTTAACTCGCTCTTCATCTTTTTCTAATTCTTAAAACTAAAAAAAGACGAAGAGTTAATTAAACTAAGATTAAAATTAAACTTTGATAGAAACGGGCATAGTTCTAAAAATTAGAAGAGGAAAGACACGATGAATAATAGTCGAACCGAGATTAAATTTAAAATTGGAAAAAACACAGGCATTAATCTGATTTCCTTGATTTTCTCTCTTTGTGTTTCGATGAAACGACGCATGTCTTTTAGAAGTTCCTTGTACGGTAACAATGTAATTCTTTCTTGAAGGAAAACCGGCGAGTGCACGGCAATTTTCATTTTCAAAGGTGTTGCTCTCTTGGATAAGTCGCGCTCGTCGTAGCGGAAACAACTTACGCGATATAAGTACGGAACTTCCTTGTGCAGTTTTACTGCGTAACGGTGAACTCTTTCGGTCTATTTACTAAAACCTCTCTCAGCGATAATCACAGTCGACAAAAAATACGTGCCACCAATAATCCCTGAGCGAGTCATTTGCATATTGCGAACCTGCTATAAACGTGCGAAAGAGTCTATCTCGCCATTTCTAAGTGAATTAGCTAATTAACAGTAGCCATAAACGTTCACGTACAAAAACGAACAATGGCGTTGAGAACACCTAAGAAAGCTTTCTGAAACTGATCCCTTCCCTGGTTCGTTTATCATGAAACGTGAGCAGACTCGTTGGGTGCTTGGCGAAAGAGAAAGAGGAATTCCCTAAGGGTGCGGGATTCCGGTAGACTGCTCGCGATAGGACGGAGAAGTTCCAGCGACTGCTAGGAACGGAAAACCTCACGGAGTCTCATAAATCCTGAATTCTCGCCCGCCGGAGCCAAGTTCGGCGGAAAATCGCGTCGAGGGGCAAAGTGAAGAGGGTAGACGACTGTTACAAGCCGAGGTTTTAAGAGCCAAGGGACGGCCAGCTGGGAAGGGTATTGATCGTTTACTTCGCCGGAGACGCGAACGGATCCTTTTTGTTGGGCTGATTCACAAATTGCTTTCTCAATAGAAAAAAAAGACCTTCTGAGACGTTGAAACGTCCGTGCTTTAACGGAAATATCTCTCGATGATTCGGAAGCAGATTCTTATTGACCGTTATGATTTCCTTCGATGTCGCATTTAGTTGCTGATCAGGCACTTGAGTCATAAAATTGATTCGTCATTAGAAAATTGATTCGTATATTAAATTGATGTTGACTGACAAAGTCATGCCGCAACTCTTTACTTATTTATGTATATATATTAGGAGATGCGGAACGACCTAGTCAGATAATATCGATTTAATGTACAAATTCATTCTTTATAAAAGCTATTTTCTGCCTCAAGTAGAGCTAGTCGTTGACCTAGCTAATATTAATTTTAACAGATCACTTTAGCTGTCCAATTAGGACTGACAGTCGATGGAATATCTATTGCGCCGTACCTAATTGTGTTGGACGAGAATAGCATGTGAATTTAATAATTTGTTACTTCTTGATCGTTTTACTTTCAATAATATTCATTTTTATATAGATTAACTTTAATCTCGGTTTAGTTTATTCTTTATCTTTTTTTCATTTATTGAACTAGAAAGAGATAAAAAGTAAGTTAAACCAAGAAGTTAATCTACTTCCTAAATTCTTTGAAGTGGCATCTCATTCTCAAGTAAAAATTGAGCAAATCTTGAAAAAAAAAAGACTCAATCTTTAAAGCCTTTAATCTCGATTTAACTAATTTATCGTTTATCTTTCTCTTTTTAGAATCAGAAAAATATAAAGAGAAAATTGAACCGAGATTAAAATTAATCTTACATAGATGGCCCAAGAGTGAGATTTCACTTTTCAAAAAATAAGGTTCACTCTAAAAGTTTTAGAGACTAAATAGAAACGGACACAAGTCTACTTGCAAATTTCTGGAAGTACTCGAGGTACCCATTAGCTTCGAAATTCCGATTGAGAAAAGGATGTCCAAGTATATAAAATTATAATTACGAGCAAAAAGCAATACATCCCGGGAAGAAGCAAAACAGTCGAAAAACTATCGATCACGAGTTTGGAAGTCCTGCAGGTATTCCGTGGACGAGATCTGTATCGTTAACTCCGGTATTGTAATAATTCCCGCAGCTTTTTGCATTATCACCCCCACCGTTCTTGCCTTCACCTCCTCCCTGCTGTCTGCAGCTGTTCCCCCTACCGTTCTTCCCTACCTCTCCGACTTCTCTTTCTCCTCTCTTCTCGTCGTCCACCGCGACGATATCGAACCGCAGCTCATCGCCGTAGTGCGAGGTGCGCACGCGTTCCCTCGCAGTGTATATATCCCCTCGCAGAGGGTATCCTTCGTGATCCTGATTCTGTGTCTACCTTGCCGGTGACCGTCGCAGGTCACTCCGGCGTCACGGTTTCGTCCGGAACGGTGTCGTATCTCTCGCATGGGGGGGACTTTCCTCGTGTCGCGTTCACGGGGGAGTCCCTCTTCGACGACGACGAGGAGACCGTCGAAGGTACCTAGATGCGACGCCCAGCAAGTAGACGCCTCGCGTCTCGCGCGACGCACCGGGTCTCCTAACGCGAAGTGATCGCTCCGAAAAAAAAAATAATCTACTCGTCTTGTGTGTGTGAGATTTAGTGGATCGTGGGAGCTTTCGTTTTCGCAGCAGACACCGACGATTCCACGCCGGGAAGCGAACCCTTGATCCCGGCCTGTCGCGAATTATGCGAGGGGACGTGGCGTGACGTTGAGTTCGGCCGAGTCCAGGTAGAGAAGGTGAAACTCGGCACCAACGCTGAGTTCCTCCTTTGTTCGCGACCGTTTCCAAGTCGTGCTCTTGGCCCTTATCCCTGGAATCGTCGTTGTCACGTGAATCTTCCCCAGTCCAAGATAGTGCGATGATGAAACGACGCACGGTTGTACTGGAACACGCGAGGTCGCAGTCGTATATTTAACCGTGGCATTAAGATTCACAGAGTTTATTAATAGTCTCATAAAATATTAACCGACGCTTGCCGAGTTTCTACAGTAAATCGATTAATTTGATTAGCAGAAACTCGCTCGTGCGAAGCGCCGGAGGTGTCAAAATTGCGCCGCGCGGAAGCTCTTTAATTAGTCCTGTGACAGGATAGTCTGATTTCCTTCTGGAATTAAACAGTAATCAATTAATTTCGGATTTATTGAAAGAAAATTGTATTGAATATTCCTCTTTTTAAAAAAAGGAATCACGTAATTGAGGGTTGCCACAAAATTGGTAATCGGGGAAAATTTTTTGCAAAATTTGCTGAAAAATAAAAATTTTTGAAAAAAGTTAATGTGCGTCATCACATTTACGTATCTAGAATACCAACCTAACAATTAAATGCAAACAGTGTGCTTAAATGCATCAGCGATATTAATAATAATTTATATTGCTATGTTAAGGAGGTTGTAAGGGCATAAAACACATATATTAATATTTTCGCTTTAAACAAACTACATACATGTGAAAGTTGTGTTTATAACATTCTGGTTTTATTGAGCAACACATTTTTATAGGTTATTTATTTTATTTGTTATTAGTTTTATTGTTATAAACAAAAATTATTAAAATAATAAGAAAAATCTAAATGTTTTTATATAAATATATTAAGTACTAAACATGCACTTATGCAAAGTTTCATTGAGATTCACCATTAGTTTATAACAAATAACAAATTTTATTTATTTACTGAACAATTAATGTCTGCATCTCAAGACAACTTCACAAAAATATTGTTGAATTCCTAGAGTATTTATATAAAAAAATTGAGATTTTTATCATTATTTTATAATACATTTTCATATATTTATATTAGAGTACAAATTTAAAAAATATTACTACTTATTTAAATAACTTTTGATCCAGATGGTCAATTGTTTCTATTTTTTTTGTATTATTATTAAATGAAATTTAGAATAGTCTGTAATTTTTTCAAGTAGTTCTTAACATATTGCATTTGCCTTACAACCTCCTTAAATTGCTCTCTCAACAAAATATTTGACGGCATTCAAATCAGTACAAAAATACAGAAAAATATTATCGAAAGAAATCAGAGAAAATCATGAAATTTTGACGGGAAATCAGGAAAAAGTTACGGAATTTTAGAATGAAGCTTTTGTGACAACCGCACTTGTATAATCATTCAATTCGCTAAAACGTGCGCTCTGGTAGAAAAATGGCAAACGCTCCGGTAGTGATTTCGGTAGGATAACTTTCACTCGACGGGATGACTCAACTCCTTCCGAGTCTGAGATTATTATGAAAATGAAGAGAAAAAGAAGATAAGACGGAACGGATGCGCTAACGAACGGATTACGTTGGAGACACGATAAATTGCGAGGGAATGAGATGAATCAGATGATTGCGAAATAAGTAAATTAATTATTAACGAAACTAATTAAATAGAGACGTAATTTTCCAACGCGCTTAACTATATCACGTTCGATAATTCACAACGCAAATAACTTGCGGTGTATCGAAAGGAAGAGAAAAAAAAAACTCGTTAGTCACAACCCGCAAAATATTGCGTTACCGTTATCCAAGCGGCGATCTGGATCGATCTGTGTATCGCGTTCACTGGGTTTCTATTTTTTTTTTTTTCCTATTCTTTCCGTTCACCATCGATCCAGGTCTCCGAGTTGCCGGTTACGTTTATCTCATTTTACAGTTTCATTTACGATGTTATCAGCGAGTGGAGCGATAACACGGCATCCCCGTGCCGGGGCACCGCTCGAATTCGCGTAACTTAGCGCGAGGATTGCGAAACGCGGAACGCGGAACGCGCGTAATTCGGCGCGCGTAAGCCGGACGTGCAACTCGGGAAAGTGACCGCGGCAACTGCATGTCTACCGAATTACTCATCGTACACCACCAGGCTCCTTCCATTAACGCCTCTCGCTTTTCTCACCCTGCCGCACGTTTCCCTCCTCTCGTCCTCCGTCGACCGTAAAACGGCGCATTCCGTCCAGCTAAATATGCCCGTCCGTGCTCCATCTTCTATTTACATTATCCTATTCCTGCGGGTGAAGCTTTCCGACGGACTGTCACGTTCAGCGATGCGATAAACGCGACCACTCGACCACGTCGAGAAAACTCCGTGAGGAAACTCGAGGAAATCCACGAGGAAAAACTGTCGGGTTCTCCTCCTTCCGCTCAAGTCAACGACAAGCCTAACAAGTTCCCGGGAGGTACCGGAGAAGTTCGATTATCCTCGCGCTCGTTAATTCAGCTAGAGACTTGGCGAACCGCGTTCGACCAGGGCGGCCGATGACCCGCGCGCGATTACCGGGAGACGACCGACGATCCGGTTGAGGGAGCAAGTCGACGATGGCCTCCACGTCGGCCGAGAACTCGAAGGGCGCCCGGAGGCGCACCACCGGCCTGCCGACGCGCGTTCGCGTCCCCGCGAACTTGGAGAACGGCACCGGCGGCGGCGCCGAGGATGGACGCGACGACTCCGGCCTCTCGTCCGAGAGTTCGACGCCCACGAACGGATCACCGCCTCCGCGGCAGCCCAGGGCGCCGAGCAACGGTCAGATCACCTCCACGAGCATCGGCGTCGCGG
>NW_017295960.1:574312-629061 GCF_001594075.2 Trachymyrmex cornetzi
TTTATTGAGATAGCGTGACTGCGATGAGAATTATGATAATGCGCGAATACTCTACTTCCTGTTAAACCCCCAGCTGGTTTATGTTTACTCGCGGAAAGCTCTCGCTGCTTGTCGTTTATATTCGGCGTACGTGTAGTTTTCTTTCTACATATATATTATTTTTCATATATTTCTACTCTTCTTCTATTACTTTATATATATAATATATATGTTATTTATTTCTCGATTAGGTGGCATGATTAATCATCATGTTTCGTCAAGTCATCATACTTCTTTTTATTATATTATATATTATAGAAAATGATTTGAAATAGATGAGAAAAGATGACGAATAGATTAATTTATGGATACGTCTCTATGTAGTTAATAAATCTGTTTTGGAATTTCTATACAGGGTATCCCAAAATTTGTTGACTACAATAGTAAGATAGTTCTCGATAAATTAAATAAAAAAGTTATATATTTATAAATTTCTATTTTAAGCTGTGTAATTCTTGAAGTAATAAGAGTTGAAATATGACCAATTAACATACAAACTATATTTAGATAGCCACATATCCATGAGTCGCGCGTGCGGTAGTATTAGTAAACATTGTGACTTGAACTTTTTGTACAATTGACGTCACTTCTACCTTTATTTTATTCATATAATGACCATTTCAAAAGTTTCATTAAATTTAAATTTTTTATTATATTCAATTTATTAATCGTTTTCTACATAACTATACTGTTAGAAATACTTCCTTTACATGTAAATGAAGCTCGTGGTTATGAACGAAATTAAAAGTAACGAATGATTTAACTGAAATCTAAATTACAGTAGTTACTTAAATGTAATGAACGTGTGCATTAAATTTCACAAAATTTTATGAAAAATACATTAAATTTCATAAAATTTCATGTACATGTACGTAAAAATACCTTTTAATTGTATAATAAATACATTAAATTTAGTGTAATGTCATGAAATTAAATTCAAATTGTGTAACTTAAAAGTACATTAAATTTCATGAAATTTTTAACAGCGTAAATTAAATGTTAATGAAATTCGAGAACATTTCTAACAGTGAGCTATGGATTTTATTGTAATTCTCGACTCTCTTTGGGATCTGAGTCACTCGGCCTTGTAATCAGCGTGAGCGATATTCTCATTATTTCCCAATTTGGAGCGTAAGAAACAACTCTTATAATTTTGTTCACTGAGGCTCGGAAGGAAATCGAAACGTTTGAATCATGTAAGAATACATTAAGTTATCATTTTGCGCTTCGATTACCGCTCGATTCTCATTCGTTTAATACATTTTCCTTTATTAATGAGCACTGACGAGGACGCTCTTCAGCGTTCACTAATACTTACAGATAACCTTACAGAAAAACTATTGTTTAAAATAAAAATTTACAAATAATTTTTTTTACTTAATTTTCCGAAAATTAAAATACTAAGAGCCTGTTGTTCCGGTTTCTTCAAATAAATTATGTGATAATTTACCTATTGGATAAACAAAAAAGTAAGAGCATAAGAGAGTAAGAGGGTAAGACAGTGAGCTGAAGTTTACCGAAAGTTGGAACAACCCAGCCTAAGTGGATTAAAATTAAAGTAAAATACCTTTTTAGTAAAATTAAAATTAAAATACCAAGTAAAATTAAAATACTATCTGACTATAGTATTTTGAGTTGTGTATTTTGGGACACCTTGTATAATGGCTGAAGAACAGACTCTTCCTTTCTCCCGAACAAAATTCTAAAACTCCTGGTGCAGTTCAAGGAGAGTTCCGACGATTAAACACATAGAATTACATGGATTTCGTTGTTCTTGTTTCAGAATCGGAAGTGACAGGATGTCAAGGCTATTACGCAGTAGATCGGGAACGGAATCGCCTCGTTCGTTAGACAACATGCGCAATCGTCAAGTTTCTAGTCCTATGAGAACGTCGGGAAGTGTAAGTCATGATTGTACGCTCAAACTTGATTTGTCTAAAGGGAATATTTTGCTGATATCGCATATCTTACTGACTATAGGTATCATCCTCGTGCGTCGATTCCGGTGACGAGGCCAGCCTCAGGATAGACCGCGGCACGTATCAGTACATGTTCCAGGACATCGTCTCCATAAAGACGATGCTCCTGAAGCTCAAACGAGTTCTTCAGGAGGTACGACAGAAGCATAACACACGCTTGCATTTTACCTCGCCAAAAATTGTGCACGTCACATGTCACATCGCTTTTTGCGATCGTTCCCGTAAATATGTTTCACGCGTTTTAAGTGCGGTGCCGAAGCGACTTGAGTTTTAGCTCGAGGCCCGCCTTCGGTTTCCACCGTACACACGTTGTCAACCACAAGCATTTTATTCCGTTATCCATGTACACGGTTGCGTTTATGTTTTTACCTATTTTTATTAACACGATCTTTTTTATTTTTCATTTTTGTCGTCGTCCTTCCTGATTTTGCGTCTCAAGTCAGGAGAGAACGATTTGACGAGGGTACGTTGTATTGATTTTCTTTGCACATTTATTAATTTACGTCACCTTATTTATATGCATGTTTGTGTATTTATTTAATTACAATATATCACGTATAATATAAATTTTTTATAATATATTATATACTTTTACTTACACGGAACCGAGTAAAAATTATACGTTTGAAAGTTGCAATTATACAAAAGAAAGCAGTATATGAAATTGTAATTAGAAGAAGATATGTGAAAGTTATAATTGCAAGAAGTAGACTTACTCGAATTCTACTATTTTACTCGGTTCCGGTAGTAAATTATGAAAATTATCGCCAACGCTAAAAATAAATTTACCGTGTACTAATATCTGATATTGATTTTTAGACAGAAACTCTCAACCCATTCGATAATCCGAAGGTGAGTAGTTATACCTTCTATAAAAAAAGTGCTCAGAAAATAGATCTAAAAATAACTTAGACTTTCTTTTTTAATCCTGCTTAATTGAGGTTGACGTTAAGTTAAATTAGAAATGACGTTGTCGGTATTATCGCAGAATGGCCTCTTCTGTAACCTGAACGAGGGTGGAAGTAACATGACTGACGTGAGCACTTCACCGGGAAGTGGTGGTAGTAGTATTGCGGACGAACTGGCGGATCTGAGAAGGCAGGTGGTGTTCCTTCAGGGTCAGGTGGAGGACCGAGATCGCACGATACAAGTGCGGGATCGTACCATCGAGCTACTTGAGGTAAATAACGAGGTAAATCCCACTCGCGATTAATTGTACCGCTCTGTACCGCGAAAAGCTCGTCCCAATGGAGGTCCAATCGGTAATCATCCTCAGAGCGCTCTTTATTATTAATCGAAGCGAATCGCATAGAAGTGATAATCGAATATTAACCTTCGCAGCTCCAGATGTCGAAGCTTCAAGAACCTAAGAATGGCGATACTCAAAGCTGTACTTTGTCTACACGCAATATCAACATCTCCTCTGGAGATACTTGTAACGCCGCTACTCAAACAGAGAAGGTATCGCTTCATCGAATCTTTCAATCCCTTTATCGTACTTCACACCGTTTTATCTTTGTATTGTTACGATCACAATAATCGCTTTTGCTTTGTGATTGCATTTCGTGATTCGTTACTATTAATGTTATCTTATCGTCGTCCCCTCGATTAAAAGGAAATTGTTTGATTGCGGCTTTAGACACGTCCAGTATCGGCGGGACCCTCGCTCCTACAGTCACTCCCACAGGATGGTGTCATGGGGCCTCTCGTTAGGTGAGAATTTATCCTTTATTAATAATTATTGTTACACGTTTAAGTTCTAATATTCATATACTCTTCATTAAACATATATTAGTTTTGTAAACAATTAATACCAATGATCGTTGAAAATTACATTTACGTGAATTATTCTTGTATCACTAACACAATCGCGTTTTCACTATCTTCTCTCATGTGTATCTTAAATAATAATGTTCTTTTTGCTGCTCTGGTCCCGCCCTTTGCTCGGGTGATTCCACGTGACGCAGCTTCAGGATCGGGAAGGTAGAGTGCGTCAGTCTGTGTGACTTGTTATTGGGATATGTACTCCTATCTGCATTTAACGCCCTGATATTCATGCATCTCTTTTATTTTCGTGCCACTTGTTTGACAATCCGTTATTAATAATTGCGTTCACATTTTGCATGAATCGAATAATTTGACTTCTCATTTGCTTCGCAATTTCCGATTGATTGATCAAGGCAAATTCTGTCAGAGTAAAATGATTGAATTTATTATAAACTGCTACATTTTGTTATAACAGCTTAACAAAAACATGATTATTTTATAAAATATAATAGCTTTATATATAAATTGTTATATTCTTATATTATATTTTATAGCAGTAACAACTATTCAAACGCCATAAAATTGTAACTTTTTGTTTTACTTTATCATTTTTCATGTTCAGCTTCATGTCATGTCTTCGATCAATATTTTTTTTCTTTGCGGAAGAAAATAATCAAGTGACTGCATTTTTATTGAAAGCCTAATGATCGAATAAATTCTAATCTTTGTAATTTAGAAAATATCTTTAACGATTTTTGAATGTAGAAAGATTCGAATGTAGATTATTGTACCGTTTACATTTGTAAAACTAACGTTTCTGGCATGTTGTAATAACATAGTCCGTTTTCGTTTTAATGTTAATGTAATAATTACACCTTGACATTCCCAATTTCTTGCGATAAAATACTGGATTTATAATTCGTAATGTTTCACGCTGCCTTGATTAGCCGTGTGCGGTAAGTTTTGAGTTCTTTTCATTCGATCAACTCAGAATTGTTACTTGAATCGAATTTTTGCGTTCACCATCTCCGCGATCTCTATTTCTCACAATAATAACTTCTCGATTGCAGTTGGAGTGACTCGTTGGACCGTCAGCGACCATCACTGCTCTCCGAGCTTAACTCCGCCGGGAGCCATCGCAAGCCAATCGAACGTTTACCTCATACGCTAAGACTCCGTCAGGAACAGACTCCGACACGTCGCATCAACGTGCATGCGAGAAGACACTCGTCGGAATGCGTGTCCGGCTCGCCCACCAAGCCGAAGAATTGCATAAAATCGCCATGCGATTTGAACGACACAGAACAACGTGACGCTAAGATAGAAGGAAACACTGTCAAGTCTCTCATTCCGACACCTAGAAAACTACGGCTTTAACGACACGCCGGTTATATCGATCTTTTTTGCGTATAGCAACGTTTCTTTTCGTTCCAGACGTCCGCATCCTCGAAGTACAGAAAATCTTTGAAAGGCATATTAATCTCCTTGCAAAATAAACATTTCGTGTGAATGATTTGTTCGTAAGGAGATCAGATATGTCTTTTAAAGGTTTTCTGTACTTCGGAAAGAATTTAATTTGTATATAGTTACTCAATCGCATTTTTGCCAGACGGTCTTCGACTGATTCGGACGTCCAAGTTATAAAATGATCTCGTTTTATCTGCTCGTAATTAGTTCTCTGCGCGACATGATGTTCTACGCGTTAACAATGATGTATGTATCATTTTATATTATGCGTCTTCTGATATAATTCGCCACAATATTTATGTAACGTGGTACAGAGAGTGTCGCGCGAAGCCATCTATTCCTGAGCGGATATTTCGGTGTGTAATTCGCGCCCGCGCGCGTTATGGGTACGGATACACTTTTAATATTAGTAAATTTCATTTCTTCACTTAAACGTAAATTTATCAAGCAAATTTTCTTTCTATAGTTAATTCGCTGTAATCAAACAAAAATTAGACGCAGTTTATCATTGTTAATAATGTCACAAAAAAGCGTTCGTATTGTATTTTATTTGTCGTCGTCGTTCAAAGATATCACAAATACGTTTGAATAATTTTGAGAAAGTTGCACGAATGTAACTTCGGTTTGTGGATATATCTTGTGACAAATAGACACGGATTACGATTATAATTAGTGAAGCCAGGGTATTATGTAAATTCCACAAGTAATTTTAATTTATTGTGTGCTTGGTATGTGCTTGGTGCTAGTAAGTTCGTATTCGATATTATAAGTAAATTCGTATATGATATTTAGATTCTCTTGTCTTTCGTGTAATCACATCGACAGCACGAATAAATCCAATTCGAATCTCCTAATGTTAAAAATTTAGTTTTTGAAATTCAAGATCGTAATGTAGTTCGAGTTATTCTTCCGATCTGTAATCTCACAGATTATATATAATTTTTATAGATTATATATTCTTCTAATAAGCTTGATAATTCAAACGATGTGTATTAAAAAAATATACATGTTTATACAGGGTGTCCCAAAAAGGTCGGGATACCTAAATATCTCGGGAAATATAAGTTTTACAGGAAAGTGTTTCAGACAAAAGTTATATGGTTTAAAAATATCTATTTATTGATCCTATCAGTTTGATCTTGAGTTGCGTAGCCAAGGTCAGGTCAAGGTTACATTGATTTTCTTAAATGAAACACCCTATTTTTGATTCAAGAATCTAATAGCTGATGTCGAGAGCTTTCCAAAACGCTATAATGAAATATTTTTTTATGAAGTACTTTTCAAGTTATAATGCTTCAAAGTTACAGTATCGCCGGCATTAGCATTACCCAAAATATTTAATTTTGGAAACTGGCCAGTCAAGGCGAGAGCAGTCGGTGGTCCGTGAATCTTGACCTTCAGTTAACACACGAACAAAAACATAACGTGTGGTATTACATATCTTGGGTAATGCTAGTGCCGGCGATACTGTAACTTTGAAGCATTATAACTTGAAAAGTACTTCATGAAAAAATATTTTATTGTAGCGTTTTGGAAAGCTCTCGACATCAGCTATTAGATTCTTAAATCAAAAATAGGGTGTTCCATTTAAGAAAATTAATGTAACCTTGACCTGACCTTGGCTACGCAACCCAAGGTCAAACTGATAGGATCAGTAAATAGATATTTTTAAACCATATAACTTTTGTCTGAAACACTTTTCTGTAAAACTTATATTTCCCGAGATATTTAGGTGTCCCGATCTTTTTGTATATAATCCTTTATTTTCTATTAAAAAGATAAATGATGACAATAATTATTACTGCAAAATATAAACACAAGCGCAATTTCGTAAGTGTTTTTTCGTTTGCATTGCATGATATTCTGCAGTATATTGTAGCAAAACATTTCATATAATTGAATAATATCTGGAGATTAACGAATGTCAGGAGAAACTAAATATCATATGATCATTGTATATTTATTTGTTCATACGTTTAATTTATATACTAATTATATTTAAAAATAAGAACGGAAGGAAAATGAGAATGAGAGTGAGAAGAAGAAAGAGAAATATATATATATAAATATATAAAATTTCATTAATTTTTTTAAGAAATATAAAATAAAATGTGGAGAATTAGGGAAATATTAGCTTTTCCGCAGAATTATCTTCGCAAGATGCAGTCAAATATTTATAGAATTATACCGAGTAGTTCAAATCCACTTACTATTAATAACGAATACAAATTCATAGATCTGATATTGGATAAATTAAATGGCAATTTTATTAATATTATCGATGAGCAATCGACATTGATGTTAATCGCCCGCCACGGCTACACCCCGGAAAGCGAGCCTGTGACTAATGCGAATGATTTTAAAAGCCAATTCTGTCGCATCGTATAAAAGTTATGATAAATAAAGAGCATACGTAACATAATGATTACACGTTTATTCTCTACATCCGACGACCGTTATTACTGATATTTTTATTTTCGCAAAAGTCATAATGCAAATCGACTTGCATATCGATAAGCGAACTTCTCTACGAATTCTGTCATTGTTTTAAAGTATACGTGTGTCGCTTTGACGTAGCGATATACACATTCTATACTTTCTCTCATAAATTTGATACGACTAAAACTATATTGTCAAACTGACGAGTATCAACAACGGATGTCGCTCTAATAATAATTCTGTTTATATACATAAGGACAATGTGTACATTCGCAGAGGTACGTGCCGATATTCGATAATATAGTTGACTGAGTCGCGTTGACTGAGTCGCGTGTTGCAGGAGACTAGTTTGTCTTACATTTGGGATGCGATGGGAGACCTAAGCGCTGTGCCGCAGAAGAAGAGTATGCGTATTTTTTCTATAATATACCTTTTTAACACAAAATGTGTTGTAAGTTCGTTCGCCGTCAATCGGAAACAATTCTAACAGTCGTAGATTATCTCCTGGAGCGTTTGGAACGGGGTCATATTTACACATGGGTCGGCACTCTCCTTTTGGCGATCAATCCCAGCGGCGAGATTACCACCGAGGACATTTACGATCTCTCACAAGCTCACGAGTATGACAATATATGCGATGTGAGCTGTAAGGAAGTGTCGCCTCACATATTCGCCGTGGCTGCCCGGGCGCACTACAGGATAGTTCAGGGTCTCGGAAAACCCAGCCAGGTAAATCCAACTGTCTGAAGATTCGAGCTGCAATCTTCTTTGTGCATTGAATTATCTTTTCCTATTTCTTCACACATAATTCAGAGTCGATACGAAATGATTCATATTACCAACAGAGAACCTTACAAAGAAAGAATAATCTTGTTGAAGTATTTAAAAATTTAGTCAGATGCAGATTTGAAAATAATTTTGTTGGACCATAAAAATAATTATGCGAGACACTTAAACGTTGATAACAATTCTGCAAATACTTTTAACATTCTGCAACCAGTTTAAGTGACTACATAATTATTTTGATGGTCCAAACAAAATTATTTTCAGATCTATATTTAGCTCTTTTAGACACTTCAGTAAAACCATTCTTTTCATGTAGTAAAAGTCCAAAACTGATACTGAGGAGTCTCTTGGTCTTTGTACTCGAATGAATCTTATTTCTGAACGAGAATCAACCAGATTGATTTTATTCATTTATTCCGTTTCTCTCTCTCTCCCTGTACATTTGTGAACGACGTTTCTTCGTAAAGGTGATAGTCCTAAATGGAGAAACCGGAACAGGAAAGACCTTCAATGCATGGAAGGCGCTGGAATTCCTGACCAGAAACTCACCCCCTGAAGCCCTCGAGACGCGAGATGTAGTTTGTGGTATCGTGCGGAGGATTTCGGTCGCCTGCCGTTTGATATCGGCCTTCACAACTGCGCCCACTGAAATAAACAAAGTTAGCTCGAGGCATGTGCAACTCGTATGGCTCGAGTACAAAATGGGTAGCATATGCGGAGCAACGATATCCTCCTACCTCCTGGAAAGGGACAGAGTCACGAAGGGCTGCTGTAATTTTCAGATTTTTAATCAGGTGAAGGAGACTTCAGCTAGAGCTGTGCGCATTTTTAAGAAATATAACTGTTAATCGAGCCTTTTGCTAAATTTCGCAAAACTGCACCTTAGATGATGAGCGCGGTAGGAAATGTAATATTCGCGGACTCCAAATTGTCGATGGATACGCGATACTTCATGATGAGCGACTTTCCGAATGAGGATTCTCCGAAAGTACAAGAGTTCTGCGACGATTTCCGTGAGACTACAAGAGCGATGGATATATTAGGGTTTACAGTGAGTCAGAAGAAGGACGTTTTCTTCATTCTCTCTCTGCTCATTCACATGAGTAACATACAGTTTGTGGAGGAGGACGATCGTTGCAAGATCGATACCAATGATCAACGTACGTAATCGATGGCAATTATATTAATTATTTCACGTGATACAAATCGCGATAGAAATCCATACAGTAAACCCATACTTTATACGAGAAACATCCTGGGAACGTCCTTAGAACGTTCAGAAGATACGTATGGAATTCCCAGGGAGCCATGGGAATTCTCCTTTCTTTTAGAGCCTAATTATTTTTTAAAATATTTATAGCAAACTGTTATATATACTTTTAATATTTTTAAAACGCTTTATCACAATTTTGATATTCCAAAAATATTTTTTAAATTTAAGACACTTCTAGATATAAAAAGATTCCATTATATTACTCTTCTTTTATGTTAATATAATTTTAAATCAAACGTTTGATGTGAATTACACATTTTAAATAATATTTCTTTAATGTAATAGTTTAAATAATAAAATTTGATATGCTATCTTATCATTTTGACCTAAAAAAAAGTTTCGCTTGCGGCAAAGCCAGTAAATCTCCTTGACAAATTTCTGGATTTCCGCGAATGTTGGAGGACATAGAAACGTTCTCTGAATGTCTTTAGGACATCTCTTGGAAGTCTGTATTGTATGGGAAACGCTTTTCATTGGTAATAAGCGGTGCGAGGGAAAAGCGAAAGTTCGACAGACATCATGCGATTTTCAGAATCTAGAGAAGCCTTGAAGAACACATGCAGGCTGGCTTGTATCAAAGAAGAGGACATCGCCGAATTGCTCACATCTACTTTAATAAACCCTCAAAACACCCGGCGTCGACACACCGTCTGCCGACGTAATCTCACCACGACAAATGCCTGTCGCTACCGATTGCACAGCATCATCCGCCATTTGTACGATCTTCTTTTCAGCTGGCTGATCAACTTCGTAAACAAAATCTTGTCCGCCCGTTTGTACAGCGAACGATTGGGTATTAAAGATATTTTCTTCCCTTACACTTTATAGAAATCTAATTTGATACTAAAATTACTTATTTTGAGTATTAAGGCCCAGTTTTACAACTGACGGTTAACTCTTAACCAAAGTTCAACTTATTTATTTACTTTTCGATTCTAGAATTGGAAAAAGATGACAAATAAGTTGAACCTCGGTTAAGAGTTAACCGTGAATTGTGAAACTGGGCCTAAAAGGGTTAAAAACTTATTTGGGTAAAATTCTGGGTGTGTCTCTGATCTTTATAAAGGCACTGAACAATGCCTTTAATGCTTAAAATAAGTAATTAATCACTATCTGCCAGTACATATTAAATTTTTATAAGGATTATCCGCTTTAAATTCTATAAGGAGTAACTGTTTTAAATGACAAAAGGCGATACATTATCCTATGAAAATGATTTTGCAAATATCAACCGATATTTTTCGCGTTTCAGGAATATTGGACATCTTCGGATTCGAATGCTTTGATTCAAACGGCATCGAGCAACTTTGCATTAATTTTATCAACGAAAGATTGCAGCAATATTTCGTAGAAAACTATCTGGTGTCCTGCCGGAACGATCTGCAAAAAGAGGGTCTCATCGACGATCAGAAATCGTTCCAAATTGTGCAATTGTACGAAGATCGCATAAGCACGATCGAAAAATATTTGTTTACTGCCATAAACGATGTAAATATCTTACAAATATTTAATAAATGATATCTATTAGTATGGAAGAGTTAGGCCCAGTTCCACAACTCACGGTTAACTCTTAACCGAGGTTCAATTTGTTTCTTATGTCTTTCCAATTCTAGAATTGGAAAGAGACAATGAATAAGTTGAACCTCGGTTAAGAGTTAACCGTGAGTTGTGGAACTGGGCCTAATGATGAACATTTTCGCGTCACAGATGTGTCTATCGACTGTTTCGAACAGCTCGTCCACATTAATACGCCAAGTGAATGCTAAAAACTGTCCTGCAACGAGACGATTTTTAAACGTAAGGAAAGAAAATTTTGTTATACAGCATTACTGTGGTACCGTACAATATTCCGCCTACGATCTGCTTTCCAAGAATACTGATAAGGTAAACCAATCATGATAAATAATAAAAAAAGTTTGTCGTTTTTTTATTACCAAATAAAATTTTTTAATTCCAACTTTTTAAAAGGAGAAAAACTTCTTTCCCATATATAAAAAAAGAGTACATTAGAAAAAGATTAAATGTAAGTTAAATCACAATTAAAATGAATCTACAGTAATAAAAACGAATATTAGAAATACATTTAAACATCCTTTAGCAGAACAGACAAAATATTAAGTCGATGTAGAAAATTTATATTCGTCTGATTACAATCGAAAACAAAATTTTGGTAAAATCGAAAATGCAATATATCCATTAAATTATAATTTAATAATTTAATGGATAATTTTACTTCGATTTTATCGAAATTTTGTTTTCAATTGCACTTGATAAATACAAATCTTCTGTATCAACTTAATACTTTACATGCTAAAGATCTTTAAATGTATCTGTAATGTTTCTCTATCACTGTAGATTAACTTTAATGTAACTTTTAATTTTTATAATTTAACTTTTCATCTTTTTCTATCTCTAAGAATTAGAAAAAAATAAAGAGTAAATTAAGTTGAGATAAAGGTAATTAGTAGAAATTTAAGTACATTCCGATTCCTACCTGAGTGCTCTCAAATTATTTATCCTTGTTTACATTCGATAAACAATAAAGAGGCCTATCCTTTTTAGCTGATAATCGATTATGTATTTTGAAAAAAGGTGAAAATTACAAAGATGAGCAAATTCGATAGGACATTTATAATTTTATTGCTCAACGTCTGGTGAATTTGCTCTCTTTTATAATTTACATCCCATTTTAAGATACACAATCGACCCCCTAAATTTCTTACACATTTCATTTTTTCCTTCCTTTTATCTCCACAGAGAAAAAAAGAGAAAATATGAACCGTGCAAGAAGTTCAGGTAAAAAGAACAGGCTTAGGCTGAGTTGTTCCACCTTTTGGTAAACTTCAGCTCACTATCTTACTCTCTTATGTTCTTAGCTACCTCTACATAATTCGCAAATCGCAATTTTATAAATATTCGTAATACGCAAAATATTAAAAATATATTAAGTTTCTTCAACCTGACTTAAATTAAAATGTCAACGCGCGCGCTGTCGCAATTCAATTCATGGGGTGCGGTTGATTTACATCTGCGTGTATCTTGCAGTGATACATTATTCTGTCAATTCTGCAACTGCGTTTGGAAACGACGTTTTGCGATTTGCGAATTATGTAGAGGTAGCTTTACTCTTTTACTCTTTTGCTTATCCAATAAGTTACCACATAGTTTATCTGAAAACGATACACGAGTAAATCTGAAACGATACACGAGTGGTACTCGAAATAAAATCTGAATATAGTCTAACGTGATAACGCATTTACAGATTCCGGACGAGATAACGATAACATTCAGCGTGAGTACGAACAAATTTCTACATTCGTTAATTACCAAAAATAATCCATCTCAAGTTAATGGGAAAGCGAAGAAGCCTACGATGCTTTCGAAGCTCCGATGTAACGTGGACTTATTAATACAAGAATTAAACAAATGTGACACGCATTACGTTCGCTGCATTAAGCCACAGTATAGTATTCAATAATAGCGCATAATCAAGTTTACTTTTTTATGTAATAAAAAATGCACCCTGCAGGCGACTTAACAGCCAAGAGTGGGATCGAGACAATCTTCGCAAGCAATTGGCTAATACGGGTGTCCTTGATGCGTTACCACTGGCCAGATGTAAATATTCGATTCATTTCATCTACTGGGATTTCTTCAAACGCTACAGTAGAAAACGCACAGGTAAAGATTCTAAAAAAACTTTGAGCCTATTTTATTAATTAATTACTTCTCCGTAGAAACCTGCAATAATTTACGTATAGCTTGCAAAAACATACTGGAGTCGTCCTCCCTGAACGACGATAATTCATCGGTGCATTACGGGAAACGTTTAATCTTTTTAAAAGAATCTATATTTCTGCGATTAGAGGCGGCTAGGAGGCGATACCGCGCCGAATGTGTCTGGAAGATCGAAAATTTTTGGTTGAAATATAGCAAGTATCTCTTTGCATGTATAAAAATTTACATCTTTGTAATTGTTCGTAATTTCAATCATAAAGGTGCAACGAAAACTCGATGTGCCGAGAAAGATTAATGGCCATTGTACAATAAGCCATTAGTCATAAATCAAAAGTTAGAAGTTGAAAATTGACCAATCACAGTCGTCAATTTCCAGCTTTTAACTTCTGATTTATGACTAATGGCTTATTGTAGAATGCGTGTAATGGCTTTTCTACAATAAGTCATTGCCTAAGCTTTTTAAGTCTTAAGAAATTGACGAATAATAGTCGATTATTTTCTTCATTCGAATCTTTCGAACTCTTTGATTAGTTATTTTCTTGCGGCTTAAGACTTGAAGCTTAGGTAATGGTTTATCATAGAAAACGGCCATAAAAGATAAGCAGTGTAAAATTAAAAATAGATAAATGTATATCACTACCCAACGAGAAATGACTCATCGAATTGATGTCGAATCGACAGCAAAATATGCAATATGTAAATTATGTCTACGTCAATTAAATGTTGAATCGACATCTAATTGAGTCATTTCTCACTGGATAAATATCGTTATACATCTGTTAATAATTTCCGATAAAGAAATTCGGAAGACCAATCATTAAGCCTGAGAGTCAATTATACAATGTAACTTTTTTCCTTAAAACAGAAACATGAAAAATGAAAATTTTGTAATGTACACACATACATACATAAAGTTTTTCATGTTTCTACTCTAGAGAAAAAGTTATATGCTCGATACCTGTTCGTGTTGCTTGCACTTTTTGCACTCACAGTCTCTACTTTTTTTATAGGCCTTAGCAGAAAGCTGACTTATAATCTTAAGACAGTGCAGTTTTATGACTTAGTTTTAAAGGCCCCTCGTTTATACATACTTTAAGATATAAGTCATAAGATAATTCTTGTCTCGTTATTAAAGACAAGATTTAAGTTATAAAACACTGTCTTAAAATTATAAGTCAGTTTTCTGCTAAGGCCTTATCTTTAACATGCGAATATATATATCTTGTTTTAAGTGCACAATAGTTTTGGGGATTTCAAGCAATGTGAACGGGTCTATCTCGTACGTCATAGGCTGCGTTCCACTTGACGCTCGCAACGCTCTTGGAATCATATTTCATCTTAGCTATTTATCAAGTGTTAAGATATAATTTCATGCTGGCAGTCAGCGATCATTTTTAGCGTCAAAACAGGCCACGTAATCAAAATTGATGAATATTAAGTCTCAGTTCCAATTTAAGAGTAATTCTAAGAATTAGAAAAGATAAACAAGGACAAATAATGCTTGCGAGAGTTGTGAATGCCAAGAGGAACACAGCCATAGAGATTACAATTAACAGAGAGGAAATGCAAACTAATTTATTCTACGGTCTTTGCGCAGAGAATTATACGCAATATATGGAAGAGAACATAACTGATGGTACTCGGGAAATTGTTAGCACCAATATCCAAAATGAATTAATTGAGGAATCTCAATCGGAACTCAAGACCGTCACGTCTATTTCAGGAATGAATTGCTGTGCAAAACAGCACGAATCGCAAAATATAAAAGAAACTTCAAAAAATACGGAAAATGATACTCAAGCGATCGTTAAAAAAAATTCGCGCGAGCAATCCCAATTCGAGAGATCCCTGTTAGAATACGAACGTATTATACCAGTACAAGATTGTCCACGTCTCATGTCTGGAAACTATTTAAAGATACTAACAACATTAGCAAAAAAAACTGCATATATATTGCATTGGCTGGATGGTGTGAATAAAGCAAATGACACAGAAGAAAATAAACCATCGATATTAGAACTGATACGAGAAGATTACAATAACGATCAATCAGACAGTAGCAATTGCTGCGAGGATATTCCATTACAAAACCATAAACCTTTAGATGATGATAAGTTTCATGTGCAAAATAAACGTGAGGAGAATCATGGATATTATAACAAGGCAAGTAGCATTAATAATATGATATATTGTACTTTACCTGTTTATATTCATGGAAAACTCTTATTTAGAAGGAAGATTTGTATATTATACAATGTGGTACTTTTAAGCTATTTTACAAAAATGGAGTTTTGAGCCGACGACGTCCAGCAAGGGTAAATATAGTATAAATTGGAACTGTGAAGAAAAATTACATAATTAAAAAATGTGCTTTATTATCTTCTTTTAGCTACCAATTAGAGTACATACTCGACTCAGGTGTCTACCCAACTCACATTATTTGGTACATACGGAGTTACCACAGGGTCTACAGGATTGTCTTTAAAAAGAATATTTGTACAAATATAATTCATAATATTTAGGAGAGTCCCCCTGAACTCTCTTTGCGCTAAACACATATATACATACAAATAATTATCTAATTTATATTGAGGTAAACAAAATTCATTTAATTTAAAAGATTTACATACAAACTTTCAAGAACTGTCTTCTTTTGTCTCGACTGACGTGAAGGATAGGAAATAGATTCGCGTTAGAAAATAAGAAAAGATTAACGACATGCTAGTAGAGACTGGCATGTAAAAATTATTAAAAAATAGAAGTTTCATGAAAGAAAATAACGAGAATCTCTTTAAATTTTAATTAATAAAAACGGTCTATATACAGCTATAACTAATTTAATACAAAACGAATAATTATATATGACAATACTCGTTGTACATGTAATACTAAAATGTTCGAATGAAGCTTATACATATCTTCATAGATTATAGAACAATTACAGACAAACATTTTCTAAGTTATAAAAGTTGTAGGGACCTTTCTTTTTATCTTTAATTACAAGTAATCTGCGCGATGCGACTAAAGCAAGAGTGGCTTGAAGGTCGCTTCTTAGAATTTGATAATTAGCTCTTAAACTGACACGTCTTAAGTTATTTTGTGGCACCGGACGGCCACCAGCGAACGCAAATCTGTAATCACGTTTAAATTATATAATAAAAATGTTACGCATTCATGTAACTATTAGCTTCATTAATTTTATGATACACACCTTATTTCTCGTCTCGGCCCTCTCAGGGTGGAATCTGGAAACGCCGTTTGTCGATCCCATAACATTCTGGTGTTAAGCAACGATCTGACTTCCACATACCTTATCTTGCTTTTAACGATGATAGGCAGTGTGCCAATTTTCTTATCTCTCCTTTCTCTTGCATTATCACGATTAGTAGGTATGTAAGGTAATAACGAGTCTCCATAATGCTCAATCAAAGGAGTGAGGTTTAAAGAACCTTGCGATTTCATAAGGGCACAAACAGCTAGCTATAATAATTACAAGAAAATTAATTAAAGAACCACATACCAAGGATTAGAATATAACGTTGATACTAACAGCTATTCGTTCCCAAATAACTGAACCAAACGAAGCGTAATAATATAAAATATTTTGTATGGAAAGTGTGTGCGCGGTGTCATGTTGGAAAAATATAAGAGGCTGAATGCTCGCTAACAATTCCACCGCCATTATCCTTTTTTTATAAAACTCAAAGTTTTCCATCTCACACTTTAAAAGAACATTCTCCAATGTTGGTATATACCTGTCCACAAATATTCGAAGAAGTTAGTTTCTTATGAAATTATTTTACAAAATAAATACAAGATTTGTTTAAAAATTTCATATTACTTGTCGGCAATTGACGGCCAGCGAAGCATCAATTTCAGCACGCATTCTTTGAAAAACACCTCCAAATTTGGATGTATGAAACTTTGACCCAATAGTAATTCCAATAATAATTCTGTTAATTTATCCACCTTTAAATAAGCACAAAGATTTAAGATTCAAACGTTTTGAGTACAAATTTACAAAAGATGTACTATTATTTTGCAATTAATTACCGAAATTAAGTGATAAGGATAAACAGCTTCGCTGTTACTGGCAATGGCAATTATGAGTTGACACGTCCGTGTAGAAACACGTGTATATTGTGCATTATTTGAGATTACCATAGATCTAGCAATGGACATCAATTTATCAATGACTCCCTCGTCGCCTAAATTAACGTTGGTGGCACAATCATTAAGTAAAACCTGGAAATATAAAAAATAATGTTGCATTTATTTCATGATAATAATATTAAAAAGTAATTTATATGTACATGTTTTTGTATACCTGAAAGGTTTTTTGTGAACCATTAAACAAAGTTTTCAATGCACGTTTGGCATAATTATGACGTGCTTCTGTGAGTTTCAAATCACATATCTCAGATTCTAAAAAAAAAAAAAAAATTTTAACACAAATTAAAAAATTGAGAAACTAGCAGTAATTTAAAATTAAAATTATGTTTTATCAAATATAAATTAAGAGACTCATCATAAACATAAATTTTAAAAAAGAACTTGCCTTGCAGAAATGGCACATTAGTTTGCGTCAGGCACAACGGATCGTTCATTTGGTTAACGAGATTAACAATAGATTCGCTAGGCACATACACCTTTGCTTCTGTATGATACTCTGGTAAGGATTCTGGTGCACCAAAAACTGGATCAGCATCGCATAAGCTGGTGATTACTGTATTTACATCCATAGATGTTAGACGTTTTCTCTTACTATGTCTCAGTCTCGTAACACATTTCTGAAAATGAATATTTTATAGGGATGATCAACATTATAAATGTTAAACTATTAATCCTTTAAAATTCTATGTCTATCTGAACACATACACACACACACACTCTCTCTCTCTCTCTCTCTCTCTCTCTCTCTCTCAATATAATACTTTAAGGATAAAATTCTCGATCTTTGGTCATTGAGGAAAATTTAAATTGCAAAGGATTGAATAGGAATTATATATATATATTAAATAGGAATAGAATTAGATTAAAAATAGGAAGTGTATTGCATTTACATGTAAGACTTCTCTTAAACGATAGGAAGCATCTTCAGCTAATCTTTTTAACAGAGGATCTGGCAAGGGATGCATGCCCAGTTCCTCGCCGATAGCAGAGACCCATTCAGTGCTGAGCATAGCGTATCTCCTCGAATTATTATCGCTTGTAATACTACTGGTTCCTGCATCTCGATTATTATTGTTATTGACAAATGAGCTACTGTATCCCACAGCTTGATTCGATAACAGCTCTTTCATTTCTGCTTTTTTGTGTCCACGTCAAGTTCACGACTAGAGTCTGTCAAATTTATTATATGCGAATACCTTGACGAAGCCTTGGTCAACTATAAATATAGGCAAAAACAATGGTTGCAAATTATTTTTAGAGGTTAATATTTAGAATTCGCGAGAGAAGAAAAGTTAAAAGTTCAAAATATTCAACTTGAATGATTGTTGTACGTACATATATATACCTATTGATATATATTAATTTTATAACAATAACGTTCTTCTGAAGTACGAAATAATTATCTTGATAATATTTCCGTTATACTTTTTCGTGTCTAAATAAGATTATTTGAGGTTAGATAACAAAACAAGTGACTATAGGAGTGACATCTTTCTGCGATAATGAAAAAGAAAAAACAAAAAACCTGGAATTCACAATTATTCCAGTAGAGGGCTACTGTTTATCAACATTGCGTTCCAAAACTCATTGGAAAATTCCGTAGTGCGCGATTATTCCGGCAGAGGACCTTCCCTCTTCTCTTTTAACATTGGCTACGTTCAGCAGACTCAGCAGTTTTATGATTCGTCGCGCTGATTGGATCATACTTTTAGATTTAAAGGAATAGTCCTATCACAGCGAAGAATCACAAAACGGTTGCAAAACTGCTGAGTCTGCTGAACGCAGCCATTCATTCCTAAATTCATCACAAAACTCTCAAAAAAAAAGGCGGGAAACTCAGCAACACGTTGCTGGTAGCAAAAGGAATGCAAAAAACAAAATACAGAATTTACAGAGAATGACAGGTTGACGCAGGTTTATTATCATTATATACGTACAATGCTTTATGTTTGCGTATTATTGTATATAATACACAATTCTGTAAGTACGCAATTCTACAATTCATTGAAGATCATTTCTGTGTGAGATGTGTGTATAAAAACGTTATTCTTTCTTTTCAGGAGAAATGATAAAAGCATTTAAAGAGAGAGCAGAGACTTCATATCCCAAAAAATTTTAAGGGAAACACAGGAATGGAACCCCCGCAGGAATTTCCATTTCCCTTCCCAGCATACGAAATCCAGAAACGATTTATGAGAGAGCTTTATGCTTGCTTGGAAGGTGGTAAGCTGGGTCTCTTTGAAAGCCCCACAGGAACTGGAAAGTCCTTGTCTCTCATTTGTGGTGCGCTTAAGTGGTTGGTTGATCACGAGAGATGGAGGAAGGAAGAGTTAACTTCAACGATCGCTGAAATAGACAATAAATTAAAGAGCTGTGAGAAGCTATGTGATAATTGGTTTACTGTGCAGACGGAGCAAATAGAGCTTAATGCTGAGAAACAGCCGTTGCAAGCCAAGCTAAACGCACTTCTCGAGTATGAAGGCCAAAGGGAGAAGCTTAAAAAGATAATTGTTGAATCGAAGAGATCGAAAACAACTGGAAAAATGAGGCAGCAGCTCACCAAAAGAATTCCAGAGTCAGATAAGACAGAGGAAGTGAACCCTAATGTCTGTGATATCGAGAAGGATCTTATCTTGGAAGATGGATTGTCTAACTCGGAAAGTTCTGAGGAAGAAGACACGGATGAACCTTTATTTAAGAATACCAAAATCTTCTTCTGCTCCAGAACACATTCACAGTTGACACAGTTTGTCCATGAATTGAAAAGATCTCCCTATTCTCAAGAGATTTCTGTAGTACCACTCTCGTCGAGGTATCTCTTATTTATTTTTAATATTTCAATATATTATCTAGAGCTCTCTAAAATTTATTAACATTTTATTTCATTCTAGACAAAATTACTGCATCAACAAAAATGTCAAGAGATTGAAGCATATCAATCTGATTAATGAAACCTGCCTTCAGCTGCAAAGAAAAAAGACTACCGTTAAGAAAGAAAAAGATCTAAAGAGATCAAAAACTGCAAGCAGTTGCCCATTTATACCAGGTGATCAGAAACTTTTAATGGCTGAGGTTCTAACAAGTATTCAAGATATTGAGGAGATAACGCAGAAAGGACAGGAAAATAACACTTGTCCATATTATGGTTCAAGAAAGTCTCTGCAAAATGGACAATTAGTATTAGTACCATATAATTCTATTTTTCATAAGAACACCAGAACCAGTTTAGGGATAGACTTAAAAGGGAATATATTAATAATAGATGAAGCCCATAATTTACTGGACGCCATCGAAAGAATGCACAGTTCTGTAATTACTGGGAGAAATTTGCTTCACTGTTACAGTCAGCTGTCGCAATATCAGAAAAGGTATTGCTGCACTTCTTTCGATTGTTATTAAATTATTAGATAAATTTCTGACTGTAATATGATTGTAGATTTGAATCTTTGTTCTCTGCTAAAAGCGTGATGTATCTAGGCCAATTGAGTTTTTGCTTGAAGAAGCTTCTAACTCTCTTTAGAGCAACAACAAAATCTCATCCCAATGACGCGATCGATAAAACAATAGCACCCAAATTATACAAAATAGAAGATTTCGAAGTGTTTACAGAGATTGATACAGTAAACATCTTCAAATTATTAGAATTCATCAAAACTTCAAAACTAATTCATAAATTACAAGGATTTGTTGAACAATACGGCAATAATATTCAAATTAATGAACAGAAGACAAAGAAATCTGGCATAACGGAATTTTTAAATTCGATTAAAAACAATGACGTATCTTCTCAAGAAACTGTTAGCGTTGCAGACACATCTAGCAACAATGAAGAACAGACGAGGAATCCTTTGATGGTAATTTTAAGTTTCTTGGAGTGCTTAAAGAACAGCTGCGCGGATGGCAGAATATGTGTTCTACCTAGCACTACTGTTGGACAAGGGATTATAAAATTTCTATTGTTGAATCCAGCAGCACATTTTCATGACATCGGTAAGCAAGTAATTGTTTGAAACTTAATATACGTTTTCTTATTTTTATCTTTTTTTTTTAATATTTTGAATTTTTTGTTACAAATGTAGTGAAAGATGCCAGGTCTGTGGTACTAGCTGGTGGCACAATGGAACCAATGTCCGAATTCGTAGATCAACTATTTTTAATGGCAGGTGCTACACCAGACAGAATTATGACATTTTCGTGTGACCATGTAATTCCCAAGGAAAATATCATATCCAACGTTGTAACGCGTGGTCCGACTGGAATCGAATTCGAATTTAATTATCATAATCGACAAGATACAAGATTGGTAATAGAATTATTTTTATCTCTTTGATTATTGTATTGTTCAAAGAGATGTATGTATTTAAAAAAAAGGGATGTCAACAAATATTGATGTTTCTTTTAGCTGGATGAATTAGGTAGAGCATTATTAAATTTATGTAACGTTGTACCAGCTGGAATAGTAGTATTCTTTCCATCTTACAACTATGAGGACACAGTATTTAAGCATTTAGATAAATCTGGCGTTATATCCAAAATTTCTACAAAGAAATGTATCTATCGTGAACCTAAATTAGCATCACAGGTATTTTTATTACAAGTTTACTAAAAAATAATATTACTTATTTAATTTAATTATATTAAATTTATTTATTTATACGTTTATTAATAAAAATAGCTAATATTATTTATTTAATTCAAATTAATCAACATTATCTGTTAGGTCAATACAATATTAGATCAATATGCACATTCCATCAAGAATCCACAATCCCCATGTAACGGAGCGTTGTTGTTCAGCGTAGTGGGTAAGTAAATTAAAATTATATCAGTATTATAAGAATCCTATTTTTATTTTTATTTATACTATTTTTTCAGAAATATTGAATCGCGTTTTTTAATTTACATGATATTTTGTAGGTGGTAAATTAAGCGAAGGTTTAAATTTCTCTGACGATTTGGGCCGATGTGTCATAGTTGTTGGCTTGCCATATCCTAACATTAAATCACCAGAATTACAAGAAAAAATGAAGTACTTAAACGAGAATGTACGTATACTCAGATTTCTTTATTGTAGAGCTTAGAGCTTAGATAGTTTAATTTTATAAATTGTAATATCTTCCATTTTTTAATTTTCCAATTTCTGTTTTTGTAGAAATTGGATGCCGGAAATAGTTTTTACGAAAATTCTTGCATGAAAGCAGTGAATCAATGTATTGGCCGATCTGTTCGACACATCAATGATTATTCGACGGTTGTACTGTTAGACAAACGTTATTGTCACAAAGTCAAAGTACTGCCTCAATGGATTCAACGCTCCGTGACGATTAATAATTCATTTGGTTCTGTAGTTGGTAACATTGCAAAATTTTTCGCAGCAAAAAGAATTAAAAAATTTAATCTGTGATAATAAATCGATAGATTAATTAGAGAAGTATTACAAAACTATAAATTGTCGTTAATAATATCTGTAATAATTTTTCTAATATTAAATCGACTATGTGATAAATTCATAATAATGTTTTACTTAATGATATATTTGTGTTTTTAGTTGACACTTCATAATTATAATATGACCGAATTATTTTTTATATCAATGCAAGTTCGATGTTTTTCTAATTTAAAAACGCGTCACATGTAATTGGCCAATTGGATGCCAAATTTGTAAATTAAATCATGACAATAAACTTCTCCGGGTCGTAGAATAGAACAGGGAAAATGCGACTGAAAGAAAATTAACTTGTAATGAATGTAATAAAAAACATAATCCTGCAATATCTTAGTCGCTTTACTACTTACATAATTAATAGCATTTGGATAGTTTTGCGGTTGAATACTGAAAGCACAGTGCTTCACGTAGCGAGCACCTTGCTTTCCTGAAATAAATTCCTGCGATTCGCCTTTAGGTACCACATCTTGTTCCGTCTCATCAGTCGCTTTTTCTTCCTCGTATTCCTCTTCATGATTCGGGCTATCATATGCACCAGCAGGATTACTTCCAGTCTACGATAACGATATATTTTTTGTATTTTGTTCAAAGTGGATTATTATGTATCTCGATTATCATCGCATTTACAGTACCTCAGAAGTACTACATAGACGACCACCTGTGTAGAACTGTACGCCAGGCTGATTCGAATAAATCTCCAGAACGCTGCATATGTATATTTATAATTCCAGAATATTACTACAATGAACCTGTGCTATGAATAATTGTGAGCCTTACCGACCACTTTTCGGATGGACCGCTTGAGCGACGTACGCGTTACCCCCGTGCCAATTCGGTGTGACGCAGAAGTTATGATCGTACCCTTCTCCCGGAGGAACCTGCAGCTTACGCAAATTCACAATATCTTTTTACACAATTATTAGATAATGGTTCATCTACTATAATTTGCATAAACTTCAATTTGATGCCTTCTCGATACAGCTTTCCAGAAATTTCGGTACACGCAAATCCATGATGGTTCCTCCGACCCCCCGGATGCTGCCGGTTGGTATTGGATCCGTATAATCTGCGAAGGTCCAGCGGTCGCAGTTCAACGAGATCTTGTGCTTCATCAATTCCTTTTTACCAGCGTCCTATAAGTACATCTAATTAAGTAAACTTGCCACACAATTTCTCACTGAAACTAGAACCATGCCTTTTTTTTGTATAGAAATAAAAAAAAGAAAATAGTATTTATTAAATCATTGTTCTTTGCATTTTTAAGATGATTCCACCTTCAGCTGTACTAACATTGCACAGGATGTATAGTTAATTACATGTCCAGCGAGATTGAACAAAGAACCGTGCGAGATGTTCACTATAGTGGAGTTTGTCGTTGTTGCCCGGATACCTATTTCCAGCATATTGTCAGGCATCAATCTGAATCTCACTGTACTCAATACCGCACCGGGATATCCCTCTTCACCATCTTTACTTAGATAAGTCATGACGACTGAGCATCCATCAATATGCGATTCCCACAACTGCCGACCAAAGCCTTTTGTCTGAAATAAACGAAAATGTCTGGTATAAGATATTTAATATGAATTTATTAATTCTTGAATGAACTGATAATATAACAGACTTACACCTCCATGCAGATGATGCTTGCCGAGATCGTTTTTCGTTAGCTCATAAGTTTTGCCTTTAATGACAATACTGCTGTCTCTTATGCGATTCGCGCATCTGCCCAGGATGCATCCTATAAACGGATTAATCTTGGGATTTGTATAGCCTGAAAAAAATACGAATCGTTTCCATTAATTATTTATAAAGTTAATTGAGAGCGACAAGATTTTAAATAAACATGATGGACAAATATGTAATTACGTCAAGAGTTCGTACTCTTCAAATCATCGAAACCAAGCACAACATCCGCAACATATCCAAACTTATCAGGGTACTTTAAAGAAACGATTGTCGCACCCCAGGAAATGACGGTGATCTCTAAGCGATTCTTATTAATCATTGTGTACGATTTTACTGGCATCAACCGGAGTCCTTTATTTTCAGCATCCTCGTAATAGTCTTTACTGTTATAGCGGCGTATTTTATCCTCCGCAGATTCTATAATTAAAACGGCTTTTACATCTCTATCACCGATAGAAGTCGGGCTGTCTCATGAAATAATAAAGCACCGGCATAAATTTCTCCAAATATTCCTTCCGTGATTATAATATCCTTGCAATTGCAATCGTAAGTAACCATGTTTCACTTCTTAACGTTAGCCAGTTTACTGTCAAGTCATTTGTTGCAAATGTAATGAAAACAAGAAATTTACTATTCAACTTCGTGTCTACATCAAACAATTCGTGACATTAGTTTTTGTGATAAGAATAACAGGTTACAAAATATTATTCTGACGTTTTAAACACTTTTCGTTGTTTTGACATCAGAAAATCGTATTTTTTTACTTTCCCAATGATTATGATCATCTAAAAAAAAAAAATGAAAATTTTATAAGCTCAGTTGTACTGTTAAACCAATCTAAATTTTTTTTAAGAATTATATTTCGTAGGAACGTGGAAGACATTAAATGATCGCTCAAAGAGCTAAAACTTATTGATGCTGTTATTTGAAGTTATTTATTAATAATAATAAAATTATGATGAGAATAAAAGTAAAAATAAGAGTAAGTATAACGTATTATTTATAGTTCATAAAATGTTATCGTAATAATAATACAATATGCTAAAATAATAAAATAATAAACCTATTTTATTATTATTCTTATTATCATTTTTATGTATACTCCAGTTATTATTTATAATTTTTATATAATTAATATTTATAGTGTAATGTACAATACTTGGAAAAATACATGAACTTTTAGTGCAGGTCAGACATCATACAAACACTTCTTCTGAATCTCTCTCTTCGTAGTTAGGAATAAAGACAACACATTAAAAAAATCGAAGACAGAATATGTTATTACGATATATTTTCCGCTTTTAAACAATCGAGTTCTCGGGGATCCGTGAAATCAATATTTATTCGTTTATTATCTCCCTGCTCGTAGATAAAAATCGATCTTGTAAGGATCTCCTGCTTGGCAATCTACGCTCGTCGCCTAGGAAATCGGTAAAAGAAAAAGATTAGATTCCCGGATCGAAAGTGAATATTCCCGGACTTTAAAAATCGCCGCAGTAAAAGTTATATTACATTTTGAAGAATTTTCCCGTCGAAAGCTTTGGATTTTTGCGATGTTTCTCATTTACTTTAAGGCGCGCACCGAAGCGATTCATTATTCTCACTTAAATACACGTGGAACACATTGCACTTAGCTTAACATACTTATAAACTATAGAATTATGCTTAAATAAATTGCCTGTGACCTGATGAGTTGCTGTTACGTCCTACGTTCTTTACAGTTCATGTATTACAAAAAAGAATATTCTGACAGAAAAAAAAAATTTTAACTTCGCGTATTTATGTATATGTATGTACCAAACTGTGATAGCCCCGCGCCGATAAGTCGTTTTTATATTTATGAAATACATTAAACTTTCTACATACGCCAGAAGCGTACAAATAGGAGCTACCACAGCGCAGAATGTGTGTACATCGAATAGACAATTCGTTTATAATTAATCGTCTTGGTCGTGGTCGTTATTGTACAATTTGCTAAATCGCGCAAGCTGCATGCAATCTCGATACAATCTGTTACGTCGTAAAGTATATTTACACTTTTTAAATGCGACATCATAAGAAACAGCAGTTCAGAGAGCAACGGGATTCTCCATCATGTTTCACGAGGCTGATGAGTATTTTTTTTTTGTTTCAGTGCCTTAATGTCCACTCTCGTTAGATCTAACTAAACTAATGAGGACTACATTGTAAATGTGAGTTGCATATTGTATATTACGTAAAAACAGGTGTTAGAGAGAGTCTCGCGTTACGATCCACATTCGTATATATGCTATTTCCCTCACATAAATTTCATAAATTTATCCTGTATCAAAGTGTGTCGTACATGTAACAAATGGCAGAGAGAAAAGAATTAAAAGGATATAAGAAGAATTCAGTATTGTATAACATTAATTAAAAACGTTAACCGTTTAAAGGAAGAAATTCATTTCTTTTATACAATTTTAAGTCTGACAAACTAGAGTTATATATAACAAAAAGATATCTAAAAGAAGAATTATAAATTACTGTCATTGGTATATATTATTAATATATGTCATATGAACGATACATGATAAATTTATTGAGTTTTCTTTACAGTGAGATATATTTATAGAATGATATTATGTAAAGAGACCTCAGTTGCGTTTGATATGATACAACGTAATTTATCTCGTAAATATATATATATATATATATAGAATTATTCTGTGAACACACGTTTCTTATACACGTTCTGCCCAACGAGTCAAACATATTCCGTAAATGCTCTCTAATAAAGTATAAAATCGGATTCTTATCTCCTTAATCTCTATGCTAAGGTGTTTGTTATATATATAAAAAATAAATATAGCTTAGACTAGCACTGTCGGCGACGGATACGCCATACACAATAATAGCTGCCGCGAACATTTTATATTCTTGTATAATTAAAAATTATTATCGTATATATATATATATATGAACAATTATTCTCGAATATCAGCATTCACTAACTTCATCAAACATTTTCTCTCTTTCACTCTTTCGTTCTCTCTCTCTCGATTACCTTGGAAGCATTTTGAATTTCTATGTGTCACTTATTTAACGTATTTAAGTACGTGATATTAGCACCACAGAAATACCTTCGCACAGCGTAGAGAGATATATCCATTAAATGTGTTGTAAGAAAGAGATAATTGTATAAAAAAGCTGGATTGTTATCGATGTAATTCGATAAAGTTATTGAATATAAAAAGAGAAAAGTCAATTAATATTGCAAGTTTTATCATTGAACGTCAATTTGATGGATCCATATTTTTCAGCTTAAGAAAAATTTCATGCATCTCCATCCTATTTAAAATTATTTACCAGAGGATTTCTATTGATGGCTAATTTTTTCATTCCCCGTTATAACCACCTAAGCAACACAGCGCTCAAAATACGTTTAATAAACGTTGGAAATCGTATAGTTGATGAACGTACAAACTGAAAAATAATAACCATTTAAAATTTTATACGTTTTTATACAAAATAGTTTAAAGGTCTAGTTAACATTTTTCTGAATTGTCCGCTTAAGTAAATGAGTTCGCGATGAAACCACCAAAGAAATTCTCTTTCCTCTAACACATTTCATGTACATCACACACAGCGTACATTTACAATACTGATGATCGTCATTCAGGAAAAACAGTGTAAACGAGAAGCGGCTTTCACGACGAAGAAGATAAAAGAATCCGTGACTCCGTAATACGCTACGTGAGGTTGATACAGTATAAACGAGACGTTTTTGATTGCTTCGAATGCGGTGTAAAGACAGTGTAAGTAACTTTGATTAATTCACAGATTCAAACTAAATTCGAGCGTTCCTCATCATCTCGTAATGCTAATAAATTAAGATTACATGCGTCGCGTTCTAATCAGGGTTGGCAAAAAACATATTTTAAACAATTTAAAACGTGCTTAATTGTTGTTTGTAATATGTTTTGAACATGTTTTTTTTAAATAATACTTTAAAGTATTAAGTATATAAAGTTTAAAGTATATTTGAAATATTAAAAACATGTTTAAGAAGAAACAATGTTTTATTCTGGAAAAATTAGTTCTTTGCCAACCCTGGTTTTAATTCATTACTCAGCGATCCGTATGTACATTCAGGGCACATAGAGCACGCAGTACGGGGTACACGAATGTTTCTTAGTATCTCCTAAATTATATTATTTAAAAGAAGGTGGCAGCGAAAGTTGCCCTCCTTTTGATTCGGTACCCCACGTTGCGAATTGAAATGCTTACACATTCGTTATCGGTGCAGATATCCACGAAGCAAATCCAGCTTTCGTCGTCAATATCTTTCGGAGAAAAGCCTCGTGGATATCATACAGCCAGCGTCGGCTGTATAAGGAATGTATGAGTAATCGCTATTTAAACAGTAATAATGATTCAGCGCTTACTTTTTTTTTTCGTCTATATGTACAGCGATCGTTAGAAGAATCTCCGTCCTACAATGAATGCACCTCGCGTTTTGCGCAGCTGCATGTTGTGTATTCACTTGCACGCGACTCACGCTTTGGATACTTTCTACAGACGCTCATAGATTACTGAATACAACGGCGTACTGTTTTCATAGGTACAAAAGAAGCGTGACAGCTGCGCAAGGCGCGACTATCTAATCACGGTTCGTCGCTACGATACATATAATTCACGTTTAAACGTCGAAAATGCTAATTGTACATGTCCTCCGCATTTTCGTGAGCGTATTTGTCGATTATACGCTTTGATTAGCGTAATCGAGGAGGGGTGGAAGTACCTGGGTCGATGTATTAACCGTGTACATCTCCAATTGTGCATTGCAACAGAACGACGATGAACGTATCATTGAGCAGAGGCACTATTTTAATAGCGGCACAGCAACATTTTCCTTCCCTTCAGCACACAAAAGTTACGGTACTTTAAAGTTACAAAGAAAACGGGGAAAGATTGGGAGACAGAAGAGTGTTGAAAAGGCGAGTGCACTGAACAATGAGACGCGATGAAGAGTTTTGTCTAATTCGTTAATTTTAGCTCACCATGAAATGAAGGAAAATGGAATCGTATCGCTATTAAAATGACAATGGTACAACTTCAAAATACAATTACAATGACTAGTTACACTGATTGCGATAAGAAGGAGAGAGATTATGTCGGAAATACTGTAGATTAATACGTAATCGCGAAAAAAGTTCGGCTAAGTACATAATACTACAACTAATACTTCGTAGCTGTCCGTATCTTGTAAAGTACATAAAATTAGATTATAAATAGTGATTGTTCGTCAACTTGAACCGAATTGATTATCCGTCTAAAACAACACGTACGTTCCTATTAATATACAATACTCGAGCTGCCGTTGCATATTTATAATTAATAAGAATTGCTTGTACAAAGTTGCACGAAACGCACAAAAATTTATACAATTTCTCACGAGACTGTCGTCAGTACTTTCTAGTAGGAAAAAAAATTAAGATAAATCACCATTGCGCTATTTAAACGCACAATACGTCATCTGATAAAAGTACAAGCAAAAAAAAACCTATTCTCATCCTAACAGTTTAAACAATACGGAAATGACATTCATTTCGTCGTGTCTATCACAAACTCTGGGAGAAATAACTTTGGGACTTTCAAATATCGAAAAGCGCAAATATCTTCTAAGCTTACACCGATCTGACGAAATGTCAATCCCGTATTGCGTAGAACAGTTTACGTTCCAACAAATCTCTCTGGAATGTTTTATATATTGCGTCGAGCCGAATATCACCAAAGTTACGAGGAACACAATAACGTAACTTTCATACTAAATGCGAGAGATAACACTTTCGTTTCGCTGAAATACTGAATATCGAAATCTCAATATTGAAAGCGAATATATGACGTCGCTAATGCGATAGTTGTCGAAGAAAAAAAACCACTCCTTTTTCTTTAATCTTATAACGCCATGGAATTGCATATTACATGCATTCCGATAAATTCCCTCTATCGCGAGCTCGACTATCGCTTTCCTCTTCGCCCTTCAAATACACGCGTATCGTTCAGATGCTGATTATATAAACGCGATAACGTTTGGAATGTCTTAATAAACCACAGAGAACGTCAAATTGCATAGCTTCGAGTGATGACGTGTTTATTATTCATTATATAGACTGAGGCAATTATCACCTTTAGCGTCTTAGAAGAATAAAAACAAGATTTGTTTTAACAAAAGCTGTATAAAAGATCATCTTATGGCGATAACTTTTGTTTTCTAATTTCCATTTCAACATTTTTTATCAATGTAGATTAAGTTTAATGCCCAATTAATTAATTGCCTTGGTTTATGCCCAATTTCTTCACTTCCAGATAAGTTGCGGGTAACCTTACCCGGGAGATATCTCATGGATAAAGTCTATCTAGAGGTGAAGAAATTGGGCATTAACTTACTTTTTATTTAGCTCTAAGAATTTGAAGAAGATAAAGAGTAAGTCAAAATTTTTATGTACTTAAGAATTTTAGTTATTTAGTTCTAAGAATTAAAAACAGATAAAGAGTAAGTTAAATTTTAAGTAAGTTCTTATTCTTTATTTTCCCGGTTTTACTAATGTAGTTTAATTTTAAGACTCCTGAGTAGTCGCCACAGCCATATTGAATCATGACGTCAACATAACTGGTGGTGACTTAGGAGCGTTGATCTCAACTCAATTAATTCTTCATCTTTTTCTCTAGTTTTAAGAATCAGAAAAAGATGAAGAGCAAGTTGAATCGAGATTAAAGTTAATTTACAAATCCACTGAAGTTAATCTGGTAGAAATGTTATTTTTTTTTTTGATAAGTTATTTTTTAAATTGAAAACTTACGATCTTTAAATTAATTAAATACAATAGTTATTACCTCATTCTATACACAAAAAAATTATCATATTAATAGAAGAATATTAGTATACATAATATATGTCCATTACTATATTAAGTTAATCGTTATATATGCGAATTGATGTTGATTGCTAAAGAAAAAATGGATTGTATTTATTCGAAAACTCTGTCGTTAACGATTGAAACTGTAAAATACACTTTGTATTTTACAGAAAAATATTTTTTCTCGAAATAATATGCAATTTGAATATATACCACGTCGTAATCTTTGCTCGTGGTATATGTATGTACATATTTCTACACGCGACACGTATATCAAATATCATTATGCTATCAAATTAAAAAGATTCGCCCAATCACGTATTACGCTACGTTACATGAATTTCGCAGGATTGTATATGCGTTGCATGGAATGTTGATTCCCAGACTTGTTAGTGTACTGCTACTATTGAGAATCGTCCACGGGAGGCAGTGCTTCGATAACGTGCAATTCGTTTTACAAATTCTTCTTTCAATCAGCGATCATAAGATTCCGTAATCGCGATTGTATAATCGGAGGCGTAAAGAGATCAGTCCTAGGACTATCGTTCGCTAGAAATATCGATAAATAGATAAAATATCGACGAGCCCACTTCGGCTGGTTCTATATAAGGGGGGATTGTGCTTAAATAAGCCAATGCTATGACAAAAACTCCCTCTCAAGCTCCGAGATGCTCGGCTTTCTGCTTCGATTGAGGCGCCGATTGGCTTGCAACGGCACTGTGATGTCCTGGCTCTGACCGTGAACCGGGATGTCCAGTAGCGTTTCTCTGTGGACGTCGCGTCCCGACACGCCATCGCGATCGAATGTAACCGGCGAGAAGCGCACTCGGCTGATCTGGCTGTCCTTGGCGGAGACGTAGCTTGAATCCTCAGAAGTGAGCGAATCCGGTGGCGTCGGATTCGTCGGTGTACCCGAACCGGAGTTGTTTTTGCTCACGCTTTTGCTTGGCGAGTTGTACGGATTATAACTTGATCGTTTCAGGCTTGAGCGTAGTCGCGTGACTACCTCCAGATTACTTGGTCGCTCACCGGAATTTGAGTTGGAGTCGTGAGAGTTCTGACGAGTCAACAGCGGCGAGCCGTATTCGTGATTGAGTACGCTCGCGCTGTACGTCGTCGCCAAGTTGGAAATAACGTTCGAGGGTCGCTGGTAATACAGCATCGGTAATACGTTGTAATCGTCCTCGTCCTCCAGCCGGAACGTTGGGTTGACATTGCTCTGGCTTGACGTGCTGGCGTTTGAGACATTCGAAGAGGTGCGATGATGCGTGTAGGGCAGAAGTCTGGACACCGGTCTGGCCGGGCTGTTCATGCTGCTCGGATTGTCGTACGCGTGCGGAAATTCGGGGCACTCGAGCATCCGGTCGCTGAAAATAACGAAAAATCCCTTGTTAATCTAAAACCATCCAATATTTATGCCATATGATTTCGATTTCCCCAAGTCGGTTTCCAAAATCGTATCCACAATCTAGAAGAAACTATAATTGAACAAAGTTTATTCATACGCCTAAGGTTCTATTCCTTTCATCGATTTCGAGATTATGTTGATATCCCAAAAGTGTGGGAACTCTGCAATAATTTTGTAAAAACGAAGATATCAAAAAACTGTGAAACATGATACTTCAAAAAAATTGTTTGGCATGGGTGTTTAACTATCACTCCCAGGTACATAAAAACGCGAGAGATAATCTTGAGTAATGCCAAGTGCACGAAATTTCCATCTTTGTCGTCGTTTGGATGGAGTCGTTCATAGCGATTTAAAATCCTCAATGTTTTTATTGCCATCGAAAGACCTTTTAAATAAGCCTCCACTTGACCTCTAATGTCATTTAAAATTTTCATCATTCTTTTCTTCTCTATGGAGACTTAGGAAAAACCATGTATAATATTTTACTGATACTTACTGATACTCTGTAGGTATGAAATACGGTTCGGGGGGCCGATAGTACTCCGGTGGTACGACGGTGTACATCGGCGGTCCGTAATCGGGGAATGGAGCGACGTTGCCCATGTATATCGTCGGCACTCTCTCCATACGGTCGACACGGGCCGCGTCGTATGCATCCTCGTTGCTGGTGCTGCTGCTGCTTTTCCTTCTCGGGCTGGGCGTCGGGGCGTTGGAGCCCGTTGTACTGCTCGTGTAGTGCTGCGGGGAGTCCGTGAAACGCAGTGGCTTGTCCGGCATCGCCGTGGATGGAAGGCCAGGCGCTATCCCACCCATGTTACTCAGGAACGGCCTGCGATGATAGTCATATCAATCTATGTTGAGTAGAGTAATTATCATTCATGTCTAAATTAAACCAACTACATTTTACTTAAGAATGTATATATTATACGTATTTAACAAAATGAAATAATATAGATTTTTTGATATTGTATTTGAAATTAAAAAAGTTAGTAGTGATATAAAGTCTGGATAAAATTATTTCAATAAAAAGTAGGCATTGTTTTTAAATATAAATATTGACCTCATTGAACTATTTCATATGTATATAATATTCATTTTTATGGAAAGTACAAATTTCCAGTCGCTTTTTGTAGAGACTACACCTGAGCCCTGTTCTACAAATGTAAGATTAACTTTAATCTCGGTGACTTATTATTTATCTTTCTAATTCTAAGAATTAGGCTCAGTTGTTCTACCTTTTGTTAAATTTTATCTGTTGGGTAAGTAACAAGATTATCCAATCACATGCGCGGATTGCCAGATTTACTTAACAGGTAAAATTTATCAAAAGGTGGAATGATCGGTCCTTAGAAAAATAAATCGTAAGTTAAACCAAGATTAATCTTACATGAACCGAGTCCTGGTACACATCTTGAATTATTTTCTCAAACAAAATATTTTCTTTTTGTCAGATTACCTGTAATGGTGTGCCCGTCCGTGATAAGTGTTGTGCGGGTAGCCGCTGCTTGAGCTGAACTCGTAATCGGCACCGAGATAGGAGTTGCGATTCGATCCGGTGTCCGCTTGAAACCACCACCTCGGCGGATCCTCGTCGCATTCACCCAGCCGTGGATACAGCCGCGGATGTATCGGGGAAATATTCGACATTCTCACGTCGTAGCCGGTGGCCACGCCGGCGAGCATCGCCGCGATGTTGTACAGTACCAGCTCGACTATGCTTAGCTTTGGTTTTTTCGTTTCGCCGTTGTAGAGGGTGGGCATGGGAACAGGCATCGGCATGATGTAGGGCCCGGTCAGCCCCGGCTTCAGAGGGTATTCCGACGTTATCCAGTCGGTCGACAGATCAGGTGGTAATGCTGTATAATCTATAAAAGATATTCAGGTTGTTTTTTGAACGACGACAGGTGTAGCACTCGCACAATCCGCTCGCGAGAGTAATAGGATCGTTAAAGCGAATCTATAAAGATAACTGATAAATTAACGGTTTTATTTATAAGTATAATATATACTTCTTTTTGTCTTCCCCGTGCTGAAATTTGTAAATGCGGTCGGGAACTGCTTACCTTGTCCGCGCAATTAACTAAATCTTTAATTATAACTTAATATTTTGATACATTTTACACTCAGAACTTCAATTTAATTTTTAGTAATGCGACAACTTGCAATTTATATATGCTTAGTTTTCTTATTAATTATTTATTATTATTATTATTATTCATGCATAAAAGCTAATTATAAAAGTAAAAATATAAATTAAGTATTATCTTCACGCATTAGCGGTTTCTACTTGCTATGAACAAACCACGTTATAAGGTATACATCCAAATTGTACAACATATAAGGCATGTATTAAAAATCGGCTAAGCCAAGTATTTATAATTAAATATATGCGCATTATTTTTTTTAAGCTTTAAATTAATTTTCAAATTATATGAAATGTTCTTAAGTATCTTTATAAACTGCTGATATTGGACTTAGCCAATTTTCATAAATAGTAGCAAAGTTCAACGTACAATATAAATGTTTCTACTGATTTACTAATCCTTGTCGTAATATATAGACTTCGTGCAATACATACTACGTGCAAAGTTGCTTAAAGATAAATTCGAAAGGTGTTGTGCTCCACATCTAAAATACGAAACATTCCAAACTCTACTTAGAATATATAATTAATCAAACGGTAAATCACTGTAGAGATACTGTCTCATACACTTTTACTTACAAAGGTTTTTTTTCTCATTTCACTCATCGACTTAAAACGAAACGACTAAGAACAAAGTCACATAAAGCCGGATTATATAATCGTAGCGAAAGCATTTAACTAGACGGTTAACGTTTGCAGGTCCCTATTTCTCGCAGCTGTCAAACTTAGCACGGTACGGAATTAAGACGCGAGTAATATTTACTCTTTAGCGAATCTAGGACCTGGAGGAAGAGAAAGGAACCATACCCAATCGGAGTTAACAGTTAGGATCCTACTGGAAGCATGCAAGGATTGTTTTTTTTTCTTTTTTACGCTCGGCTGTCTCTCGGCACACCGTACAATCCCGGTTACATCACATGTGACATCAGTAAGAGGTGATAAATATCCGTTAATTTGATTATGAACAAGTAAATGTAATCGTTTATTAATTTCTACAGAAATACCGATAAAAGGGCGATGTAAGAAATATATTATGCCGATAATCTGTTATCATCAAAATGTAGCAAAGCAAGTGGCACAGACCGAGCGTAAAAATTCAGCAAAACGAAAAAACAAAATTCAACGTGTCCAACTGAAAAGGTTTTATTGAAAAAAATTTCTATTTTATAAATACAAGTGTGTGCGTGTGTGGTTCCGTGTGTCGAATGTGATGTGTGCAAAAAATCTTTGCTTTCGGAAACGTTGGAAGTTTGGCATAACAAATAGTACAGAAAAAACGAACAATTCGCTGGAAGTTGTATTTAACAATTAATAAATTTGCAATCGATCTAAATGCACATAAGACAACGAAATAAGAAGGGCTAACAAATATATATTTCTCTTTTCGTCTTTTTCTCTCACTCTCTCTTTCTCTCTCTTTTCTCTTTCACACGCTCTCTCTTTCTCTCTCTTTTTTCATATATCTATACAATATATGTGTGATGTAATTTTGATTTTTTGTTTCGTTTGATAAAATTATGACTATGCAGATATACAACCTTGACAACGCTCCAATGTAAAAGTACCGTTAAAGTTGAACTTTGCGGTAATAGACGAAGCGTGTGACTCTCTTTCGCGTAGTAGTGGGCTGTTAGATCTGCTTGTTAGAAATGTTATGTCTTCCAGATAAATATCAGAAAAGAACCAACACCAGAAAGACTGTGTGTATACATATACATATATAATATATATTCTTTTTAATATTCTTATTAGATTTTAGCTTACTCGAACTACGAGTATCACATCGGCTTAAATTAGGATAAATAATTCGTAAATTATATAGCGCGTGGGGAGGGAGGGGGGGATAAAAAAAAAAAGAAAAGAAACGAGTCCGTGCCCTCTGTATAAACGTTTTAAGGATTTGGTTTCATCGCTTAAATATACCTTCAATTCCGTCTCTTGGGGCAACTTTGGGCTCTCGAATGCACCAGCTTCTTCGCGTTTCTCGTTGTAGAGCAGGGGAGAGGGGGATTAACTTAAATTTCTAAATCTGGTCCCTTACCGAATCTAATCCAAACCACCTCGCAAGTCTGAATAAGTTCACGCTGCACAGGAGACCAAGTCCTATCCCGATAAAATGATCTGGGAATACACTATGTAATGGACGCGAGATACAGCGGGGCAACAAAAGTATCGCTCGATCAAACGTCCACGGGAAGTTCGTACAGTTCATCCAGAACAAAATCTAATTGTGTCGTCCACAAATGAAATTGATAGAGACAATGAAAAAAAAGACACTATCGATCGGTGTACACATGCATTATCACTATGTGATCAACCACTAAGCACTAGCTAATAACTACGTGATAAGGCTTCATAGCAAAAGTTTCGTTCAGTTATGAAAGTAAAAAGACATTGTCTACTTGAGATCCTTGCCTTAGCTTTACAATACGCAATACAAACCGTCGTTCAGTAAAAAAAAAAAAAAAAAAAAAAAAAAAAAAAAAAAAAAAAAAAAAAAAAAAAAAAAAAAAAAAAAAAAAAAAGGAAAGAATCAAGTTCGGAGTAAAAGTCTAAGTAGAAGGAAATGGGGTGGAGGAGACATCAGTGAAATACGACATTAACAACCGTTGCGTGAAGAGAAAACTTACGGGTGTGGTAGATGCTTTCCTCAGAGAGGCCTGCGATAGAATAGAAACACACGATCAGTACGAAGTCATTCAAAATACCATGTAAGGAGAAAAGTGCGGCGGATAGGAGGCATGCCATCCGAAATGCGTTTCGAGCTGCAGGCTCTACTTGCGTTCTCGTCAAATACAGGGCATTCGTAATTCGGCTGCGCTTCCTTTGTAATTAATTACTAAACGGATACTATGCACACGTTTCCCAAAAAGGGAAGTGGATCCGAATTTTGGAATTAAGAGAAGCAGCGCGGGCACGCCACGGAACGCCCTGTATGGAAAAAGTAACGGGAGTACATCCGTTTCGTCGAAGCCGCGCGCGATTACTTGTCACCCTTTCTCGAGAATTGTTCGCCAGCGAAATTCTTAGACACGACGTCGGCATCTTCGGAGGTCGAGTGACAGAGACTGGCATGATCCGGGGGAGACGCGGGCAGACTTCTCTTTGGACTGTAATTGGCACGCGGGCTCTGACGATCGTTTCCCTCTTGGAGGCCACCAGGCGACGTTTGCGCGACGCTGTCGCCGTCGCAGCTGCGTAAGTATTCGTTACTTCTGGACTTGTGATGTAAAAAGGAATTCATCTCGATGCCGTGGTCTAAACGGTACGCGGCGGCGGCGACCGGTTTCGCAGGCGACGCGTCCAATTCGAATGCGATCGGTGATCTTTTATGCCTGGAGCCCGTCGTCTCGTGATACGGTCCCAACGAGCTCTTCGACCTCGAGCTGTCATTCGAATGCTCCGAATCGAAATTGCACAATTCCGACTCGAGGCTCTCGAAGTCTATCCCCTCGCGTGAGTTCGCCGCGAGATATCTAGGCACCGAGACACCGACGTTGGTCAATATCTGCTCGCTCGAATCGCGATGGCTTAGTTGCGGTATAGATATGATGTTTTCCAGGACGCTGTACTCCACTTTAACCGTAGCGGTTTTGTCGTCGAGCGCGTCCCGGCTGCCCCACGTCTTCATCTTGTTCAACACCCGCAGCGGACTCTTGGAAAGGCGCGACTTGTGCTGAGACTGCTGGGTTTTGCCGCCGATAGAATTCTCGGGACTCGACTCCAGACCGTCGTAGTCGTTAATTTTGATAGTTACCGAATTCTTTCTCTCGCCGCTACGCGGTGAATTTAGGGAGCTCTTACGCGAGCCGGATGGCGACCGGAAGAAATCAGCTAGGGACGCCAGCCGCGATTCCGAACTGTCCCTGCGCTTCGATTCCTTCGATTTACTCCTGTCACGCTTCTTACTCTTGACCCGCTTCGCGGTACCCACCAGAGTGGACGCCACGTTCTGCACGAAATTCGTGGAGTACGAGGGCTCCCACTCGGGCAGCTTTTGGCACTTGGGCGACGTAGCTTTCGGAACTGTAGCGGCCGCGCGGTGACCCACTGTTTTTGGATAATCGTCGTTGATTATCGAGGGCTCCTCCGAGAAGTGGGTTTTAAGATTATTCGGGGGATTTTTGTTATGCACAACTACAGACTCGTATATGTCGTTGTCCAGAATGACAAAGTCCTCGCCTATGTTGCAAGGCGCGCAGTACGCGCCCAGCACGATGTCGAGCGAGTTTTGCGGCATATCATTATAGCTACTACATCCTGGCTGATTGTCTATCAGGTTATTCGCCGAGGAGTACAATTTTTTGGTGGTAGGGTTACCTATTTCCTGCAGAAGCGGGGAGCGGTGCGCGCTCGCCAACAGGGCTGTACGCAGAGGTGTCTTTTCGAGATCTGGCGCGGAACGGGACCAGCGTTTGCCGCCAGGAGAGGCGGGGTTCGGCGGCTGAGTGATAATAGCCCCGCGCTCACGTTGATGTAGCGTCGACGGTCCCCATGTCTTACCCTTAACTCCGTCCGCCGGTACTAAACGGGGAAAGAAAAAGAAACAAAGTGCTACTCACTACGATACTACTAACTACTCTTCTCATCTCCTTCGCTTGTTCGGCGCGGAGGTAAAGCTTCTTTACGGATATACTCTTCGTAAAGCGACTGTCAAACGATATAACTGTGCACGCTAATTTCAGCAATTTATAAGTATATACTATGGTAATACATTAGCTCAAAGTAATCGTGGTCTTTTTGCAAAGAATAGAAAATAAAATGGAAGAGTATTCATATATAAAAACAATAATTGTGCACACCATGCCGAAAAAAATATATATCGACACGAATAAAAATACAAAGTGTCTACCACGAACAAACAGTGTTACACTCAAATTATTCGATTACAATTCCAATACGTTTGACTCGCTCGTAAAGTCACTCATATTGCATAATACATTGTCATAATCACGGTACTACTAGAAGCGGTATTTCAAAGTAAAAGACTACTCACATGCGATCGCTCTAAGCCTCGGAATGCTAGGTGATCCAGGTGGACTATTCGGTCTCGACGGATTCCTCACTTTACCTCGATCTAAGGCCGTGTCCTGAACGGTGATCGTGTGTCGAAAATCTAAACAATACGTTCCCAAAATTAGTTTACAATATTCTATTCTTATGTATTTTCCAAGCAGAAAATATAATAATTTATCGATTAAATTTGTAAGAAATCCGTTGATTGCACGATATAGATTGCAACATAATAAAGTAGATATTCTTACCCGAAGGAGCACTAATGTTGCTCCCAGGTTCCTTCTTATTTAATTTTAATCGCGACTTCTTAAATTTGCCGCGTCTCTTGTTTGGCGTAGGCGTGTTTTGCTGTTGAATGATCATCACGGTGAGCTCCCTCTCTAAGATAGCTATCTCGCGCGCAGCTAATTCCTGTTCTCGCTGTCTCAAATTTTCCTCGTGCTGTCTCTGTTGCACCTGTGCTTTCGTCAGTTCCTCTTCTCTACAGCGCAGCTCCTTGTAAGCAAAAGAAATACGTCAGACCTTAATTTATTCAAAATAATATAATTGTATTTTATGCTTTTCATCATAACTAGAGTAATGTATTTTTATTTAATAGAAAATAGAAAAAATAAATGTATAATTTTTTCTATAACAATAATATCTTAAATCAACTCTTTTGTCTTACCTCTTCTAAAGAACGGCATGCCTTTGCAAAGCATTTAAAATAACGATTGGAAATATTATTCATTGTGCATATTTATATCACACATACATATATAATTTAAAGATAATAATTTACACAATTATAACCGTTAATATATGGAAATATCATGATTTAATATACGAATGTATAAATAATTAGCGTGTCCTATTAAATACATATACATATACCTTTTCCTTCATGCGCAATCCATGCAGAACTTGTTCAATCTCCTGCCTCCAATCTTCCTGCATCGTGTGAAAAGATTCGTGTGGCGTTGCCGCGAATGCACTGCGCACTTCGTCCAAAGCGATCAAAATATCCGTGAATCCCGGTCGAGCATGACTATCCGATGCCCAGCATGCTGTGATCATTATAATGATCAAAATTTAGTATTATATTCCTCCAAGACGCGTATATGATATTTCAGAAAGAACAGCTTATTTAAATATTACAAATTTTTTACCTTCCATAAGAAGACTCCACGGTTGAGGACAGGTAGATGGAATAGGTAGAGTCAGCTTATTGACGGCGACACCATATGCTACAGCCAGAGCATCGATACCCTTATACGGTGTTTCCCCAGTCAAAAGTTCCCACAGTAACACGCCATAGCTATAATCAATAAATATTTCAAATACTTTAATGGAAAGCAAGCACACTTAAAAAAGAATCAGAAAAAAATGATTTTCTTTAATTTCATTATTTGCATGGGATGTCTAAGACATTCTGATTTTATACAAAATCACTAAACGTATAAATATTATTTATGCACATTATATTTAGTACAAATTGTTTCACAATTAAAATTTGTTTACATTTGTCTTTATCTAAAGGATGTATAGAATATTACCAATCTTTATTTAATTGTAAATTATCAAAGAGAACAATAATAATTGAGATATAATATAGGAGTCAGAAGATGTTAGAAACATCCCATGCGAGTAATTAAGTTTAAAAAACTACAAGAGTAATGTAGGATGCGTTCCGTTTTCACGCTAACACGCTGCAAGCATCATTTCATTCTTGTTGTTTATCAAATATTAAATACAAAGGGCAAATGATGATGCTTACAAGCGCAACGGAATGCACCTATAGTTAAATGCCAATTGCAATTTTTAATAATAAATCTGATAATTTTAGAACTGACCTCCATACATCACTGGCTTTGCTGAAAGTACTCTTTTTAATAACTTCCGGCGCCATCCAGGCATACGTGCCTGCCGCAGACATACGAGTCGTTTTGTAAACTTCCCTCGCCAAACCGAAGTCCGTGATCTTTAGAGTTTTGTATTGGAAGTCATCATTTTCAATCGGTTCACTTAGTAACACTGTCGATAAAAAAAAGTTATTTACAATAAAAATACGATGTTTTATTACTAAATATAGTCTATACTAGATAATAATATTATCATCATTAATATCAAAGTATCTTACCGTTAGAACTTTTTAGATCCCTGTGAATAAGACTTATTGGAGCTTTGTTGTGAAGATAATCCATCCCCCTCGCAATCTGTATCGCCCAATCGACTAACACATCAGGCCTTATTTTCCTGCCGCTGAGAACTCTGTTAAGACTGCCCCCACGCGCATACTCCATTATAAGACACATATTGGGCATCTTTAAACATACTCCTTCCAATTGCACAATATTTTCGTGTTTTAACAACCAGAATAGTTTTGCTTCTTGTCGTACGTTTTCTAATGTTGCACTAGGTTCCTCGCCTGCATCTTGACGCGCAGCCTTCACAGCAACTTCGCGTTTTTTCCAAAAGCCCCTAGAAATGATAAACAAATTTATTAAAGAAGATTTTCGATGGAATTTATATGTCTTGAAACTATTTTTAGAGTGCTTTAAAATCAATATATCGGCATCCTTTTTATAAAACATTTTTAAAAAATAATAATATTGTATTTTATAAATTAGTTTGCACATATACCTGTATACTTTTCCAAATCCTCCAACACCTATAACTTCTTCCAATTGCAACTCCTCGAAGTCGATCTCGATCGGTTGGACTTTATCGATCACCGACGAAACTCGGTCGATGCTTTCTGCCTCTGCAACAAAATTCGCTGGAAAAATTCCCACTTTTCCACGAATTTTTCCAGTCCACCATCCCTCGTCACCCGAGATTTTGGCGTCTTTCGATAAAACCTGTTGCAGGAAATAATAATAACAATAATAACAATAATAATATCGTATTCTCTTATGAAGATAGTGTATTATGTTATAACAATTATGTGATATATAAAAATAATAGCGAATTCAGTTTGATGCACTTGTCAAGGTTGGTAAAAAATATGTTTTAAACGTGTTTTAAACAGTTTAAAACTTAGTTGATGTTTTTAATATGTTTTAAATATGTTTTTTTTTTTATAGTACCGTTCAAAACATATTTGAAGCATTAAACATATTTAAGAAGAAAAAAAGAACACTGGCACTTGTGCATATTAAAGCCATTGTGTACTGATTTAATTTGTGTAAATGTAAAATTTTGAATTATAAAATACAGATTTTACTTGATAGCACAATAAAACATATCAACGAATTAATGTTTAATTTTATATTTACATTAAACACACATTTTTACATCAATTTGTATATGACGGCTTTAATGTGCACACTGAATGCATCTAATCGAATTCGATTATAAGTTACCTCAACAGTTTCTCCTCTCTGCAGAGATAGTTCGTCTTCACCCTGAGCGACATAATCAAAGAGGGCTGTGAAAATAATGGTGCTGTTGTCCTGCCGCGACTGAGAAGAGGAATGTGTGCCGTGGGATGGACTAGTTTGTTGAGAGACAGTTCTAGCAGTTCCACCGCTATGCGTGTCAGAAATGCTGCTATCAGACATATTGTTGCTAGATGTACGTCCATATATGGACCCGTAACTGCAAGAAGAAAACGTCACGAATGCACAAGACGTTACCAAAGATACAATATCTGCAGACGGCAGATTCTATCCTTTTTACCTAGTGGTATGACTATTGGTTCTGCTGTTGTACTGATACCGTGGCGATGAGTTGGCCGTGTTGGGACTATGCGGATATGAGGAGCCATTCTCTGAGTAGGGTAGGAAACGCTCGCTCCGATGACGAGCATCTGGTTGTCCGTGGTCCATCAAGGTAGACAAGCCTCTCGCCGATAGCCCGGCTGGCGGCATATGGCTTAACACTCTCTTTACTCCTCTCTTCTGTAGCGTATATCACACCCCTGTCTTCTCTCGGCGCGCACGACGATATCTCGCTGCTTTATTTCACGCAACGTGGGAAAGTAAGACGCTAGGGTGGTACTCACTGTTTTCTCTTACTAATTCTGTCTAATGTTTACCTTGTCACCCGACAATGGGGATACATTGGGATCATATGTTATGTATACTATCGTCGTTTTACTCTGTCGTTGGACGCATCCTCAATAACGACACGCAGTCCCGTGCCTCCGGAACACCGTCGGCCGTGTTTACGTCGGCCTCGCCAATGCTCGGGGTCGGTCGTGGACACTACGACTGCGAAATCGGACAATGCGCGACCACGTCGGTGCTACTGTGCCGCTTTCCATCGGAGATCGCGAAACGTGCGAGAGCGTTCTCACGACGGCGGCTACGAGGCTCGTGTCCCTACCACCCCGTGTACAAAAACAATCTCATCACGGTGGGGACCGGCATTCTGAAGGCGCGTGTCCGTGTGTGCGGCAGTGGCGGAGGCGGTGGTGGCGGCGGCGGCGGCGCACAGGGCCCCGCTCGCCCTACCTGGGGGACGCTCGCCGCGGGGTCGCGGCCCGCGGGAGCGGTGAACCCGTCTCCGCCGGGACGATGAAGATCGCGTGACGCTCGTGGCGGAACTCGATCCCCAGGCTGGTCCCGCGCGTCAGGGGGTGTATACCCACAAGCGCCCACTCTGTGTTGACGGGGGCCCTGTATGTATCTCCTCTCGCTGCTCGACTCAACCGCGTCTACGAGCGGCCCCCGAAACCCGGATGGCGGCGGGATTCAAGCAGACGCCCTCGCCGGCCCCGAGGACACGACGCTCCGCGTCAGACCGGAGACCGCGTGACGATGCCGCATTTAACAATAGAAAACGGAGCAGCACTCACAGCAATAACCTCGCGGACGCCATGTTTCGTACGACGGCCCCGCCATCGACGAGCGACGTTCCCGTAGACGGCCGCCACACCGATTGAATCTCTGCGCCTCGGACGATGGCGCCATCTAGTCGAAGTCACGTGGTCCAGTAGCTTTGGCGGGAAATTCAAAGGACGAGATCGAATTTTGATATTGCAAATGCACATACAAAGTGGAGGTAATATAAATGTAAATAATGCGTTCTAATGTTAATTTTCCGTATCGGTGTATATACCTCGAACTAATTTCAAACAACATACTTTATTGACAATTATTTGACATTAATATGTCTTGCTATAGCAATTGAACTTTAGATATTTACAGATATTTTGGTATACTGATATCTAGATTACGCAATTGATTACGTAATCGATTAGATTAAGTAACTTTGGGATCAGCCTCGCTTCTACATATTATAGAAATGCGTCTGCCTTTAATATAAATATAAATAATGCGTTCTAATATCAATTTTCCATGCCGGTGTAACTTGAACCAATTTCAAACAACATACTTTATTAACAATTATTTGTTCTTGCTATAGCAATTGAACTTTAGATATTTATAGAAATATTTTGATACACTGTGATATCTGTAGATTATGCAATTGATTACGTAATCGATTAGATTAAGTAGGTACGGGATCAGCCTCGGTTCTGCATATTATAGAAATGCGTCTGCCTTTTGGTACGTGTCGTCCCTCAAAGTACGATTCCTCAGACTTGAGGATTTCGTGATTGTACTTGTACCTCGCAATGCCACTAAAAATAATATATATATTTACGATATTTATGAAATCTCTCGATAATAATTAAGGAGAGCCACGATAAAAATTGTGAATAAATCGAACCTCATGATGTATAACGATCTCCTTGGCAATAGAAAACACGCGACACATTCCTTTTCGTGTCCTTCCATCGCCAATCTCATTACGCTGTCACTCAGCAAACTCAATCCTGCAATAATACCTCCGCAGAACTGTAAAATTTTGTAACACATTTGTAAGAATTTGTGAGCAAATCATGTTAAAGTTATGTAAAATCTTGTTGAAAGCGGCTTCAATCAGAATTACCTCTGAAGTCTATTGGCAATTAATTTAACTGGTAGAAATTGTTTCAATTTCGCTCTTATAATCTTTTCTTTAAACAACAAAAAACTGTTTTCTATCCAAATTAACAAAATAGGTATAAAGAACAAAGTAAATGGTAAAAATAGTTCTTGAAGGTGAAAATAATAGGTCATTACCCTAACACTATCAATATGTGGCTTTATCCAGCCTTCAGGAGCCAAATCTAATATATGCACAAGCGAAAGTTGTAACATTTCTGGTGAGAATGCTTTTTTACGGACTCTATCAAGAACCTGAGAGCTATCTTTGCTCCACTTCTTCCATTCGGTTTCTCTATAGCCGTGTATTGCCTGCAAAGATTCAAAATATTGACAAGTCAAGACAAAACAATCTAAATATAGAAGTACAATAATACTCGACATTTTACCAACATTGTCCCAATGAGAAAACTCATAGCGCAATCGTTTCATATAAGGGTCAACCTCTTCCATCAGGATATCTTCCTCTTTCTCGCTGATAAAGTTTGGCAGGACTTTCATGGTATCGTACAGCTCTACTCTCCAATCTTTAATCGCGTCATCACTTGATATTGTTTTCTCCGAATTGGAATTGATATTATGCTTGGAGGTCGAGCAATAAAACGCTCTGTTTATATTGCGGAATAGGAAACGCATAGTTATCGTCATTTCCTAAATCGAGGAATCTTTGGATTAAATAATTAAAAGATAACATAAACTTGAGATTATTAGACGTTAAGTTCTTCCTTGTTTTTCACAAAATCAACTTGTATTATAAAGTCCATATTTTTCACAGATCGCGAATAGAAAAGACTTGATTTCTTTTATAATTAAATATTTTACAGAAAAAGCATAAGATTTAGTAATTGTATACAGTTCAACACTTTTTTATTTAACTAAAATTAAAGACAAACAAAAACTATCTTAGTTAGTAGTAAAGTCATGTTTTATTTGGAATTGATTTTTATTTTTCGTTATAAAATTAATTATATATTAGATAAAATTTAAAATAGTAAAGTTTTATTTAAGTTAACGATCGTTTTTATTTATTGTACTGTAAGCTAGAATTAATAATATTTTTACATTGCAAAATATTTGGCATTCTTTGACATTTTGAGGTTAAGTCGTTTGCTCAATTAGCATAATAAGTGCATACACGTGCTAATAAAACCAATTGTCTTCAATTCTCGTATTTTATTGGTGAAATTAATACACGTATAGACTCACCAATAAGTGCATATAATTACTGATTTCATACTTTTACCCTAATTCTTAGGCAAGCAAAGAGAAATTCGCCACGCGAGTTTTGGTTACCTTATCAATCTAGTCATATGTTTTGATATATTTACAGGCGAACTTAGAATGAATTATATGCAGACATTCTTTTTTATCGTAATAATAAGGCTCGGTTCCATCAATGTAAGATACAAATCTCTATTTAACATTCTTTCTGACGCTAAGAATTAGAAGAAATTATAAAGAAATCTTCTTTGATTCTAAAAATTCTTTCTAAGAATTTTAAGATTCTTTCTAATTCTAAGAATGAAAAAGGATCTTTTTCTAATTCTTAAAATAACAGCAAGTAAAACCGAGATGGGATTTTTAACTAAAGTTAGATCGAGAAATAAACCAAAATTGGACGATACAAAAGGAAATGAAGGAAATTGTGTAAAGACAGGGTTGACCTAACGTTGAGAATTCAATTATCCGACAGGCTGCAAGCCTGCGAGACATTAAAAAAAAAACGATGAAAATCAAATGAATGATATTTATTAAATCAATATCAATTTCTGCGCAGCAGTAAATACCTGAGAGATTTCAGGAATTGTTCACGTAGTTGACTCGGTCTAGAAAATAGTTTCCTAATATCGCGAGATATTTAATGCTGCGTCCTTACATGTTTTATGAACATTATCTTTGCGATACCCTATCCCCGAAATACATATCGTCCATTTCTGCGTGCATTGCAAATGCACACGCATTAATTTCTCTAGGCTGAGCAATCTAGACAATTTTTTATCAACAGCCGAAAGATACAATCTACAAATGGAGAAACGCAGTTGAAACAGAAAATACAAGAAATACTTTTTCTGTGCAGTAAAATGTACAATCAATTGTATAAATTATGAGCAAGAATCATAGAGGCGGATAATTTATAATCAACCTTTATTTAGGAATATACTCTTTTCAAAACCAACTTCTAATCATTCTTCAATAAAAGTACGTGTGTGTAGGTATTATGAATATGTAAGCTGTGTTATATAAAACTTCCACAATATAATTACACGAGTTTAGTCTGCAATAACGCAGCTATATAAAGATGGGAAAGTTTCTTCCTTTTAACAGATTAAGATGCGATTACAACTCAAAGACTAAATATAGTTCTATTCTTCACTGCCCGATGTTAATGTATGCACAATCAATAAGTTAGAATCGCGCGTTGCGCGACAACCTCAATGTTTATAAGCTAAAATCGTTACTGACATCAACATCAAAATTGAAAATCTGATAACGACGGACGCGCGGATAAAAATCCAATAAAACTCAACAGTAAGTCGTAGAATCTTCAACTGTTCAGAGTAACTGCGTGTGAATGTGACATCAGTACAGTTGTCGGAAAGTGTTCATTTGTTAAGCATTTCCGCCGATAATATTGTAATGCTAGCTTTCATTTCTACTTTTTTTTTGTTTCTCATCTTGTTAAGTGTGATATCATGGATATAGATTAAACCGTTGTACATTTTGGTTACAATTCAATATGCAGAAATTACAAATATAAAGTTTCTGTATAAATTCTGCAAATTAATATTCCTCTGCGTGTATTTAGGCGACTAGAATGTATGAATATGTGAAAAGTCGCTACATAAAATCGTCATATTCATCATATACATAATCACCGTATTCACTCAACAAGGTGTTGTCACCTTCGATTTTGAGCTTGGCCTTTCCTTTCCCTTTGTTCTTTTTCGCCTTATCACCCTTCTCCATCTTCTGCTTTTCAATAAGTAAGTTGTCAACTATAGTTTTCACTTTTTTCAAGTAATTTGACGATACTAGAACAAAAAGACATTTTCAAATATAAAGTACCTATATAGCTGTGAAAGTAAAGTGAAATCGATCGTTAACAAATATACTAACAATTAAGAGCAATAGACTTTATAAGTTCTTCTGCAAATGGTGGAAACTCTGCATGTTTGTTAAATTGATTAATTTTTTGTGACATTGCTGCACCATATTGCTCAAATTCCTCTTTTGTATCCGGTACCATAGTATCGAATGATTCGTTTTGTGATACTTCTGTCACTCCTACAACATAAAATTGTCATGTAATAACGTACACATAACACACACACATGCGATATTAATATATTTCTTATTAAATATATATAAGTGACGTAATAATATTTTTCATATCAAGCTAATATGTATTAGATTTACTAAGCATATTTTGTGAAAACTCACTGATAAGTTGCTCACGAGTATGTAATAATGAACTTTATAAAACTGCAGAGAGAAATGCACCTCTGAAGAAATGCATACTATTTTGTATACTATTTACTATATTTTTAAGAGATATAAAGGTTTATATATCTGACATATGACTCACATAATTGACAGTTTTGCATGTTACAATATATGCATCAAAAGAATCAATCAGGAACGGTACAGGAGACAGATAACAGATGAGATAAGGTTACAAAGACTGATGCAAACACAACAAATTGCATAGAATAGCAACTTTTATTAAAATACAACAACATCAGTAATAAATTTAAATGTAGAGCTTGTAATAAGTTTAAATGCTTGTATATATATTCTCTTTCTGTCTGTCTGCCCCTGTTTGATGCAGTTCCTATGATAAACCGATTGTAGATATAACGTGGCTATAACAATTACAATAATGTAAAGCTATTATGCCACATTCTTAAATTAATATTAATAAAAATATTAAGAAAGACATATGTACATAATGTTCTATGCGTGTGTGTATATATGTGTGTTGCATTTAGCATTTTTTAAAGATATTTCTTTTCGTATATAATACTGTACGATTTAATGTAATATATAGGTAGTGTCGTTACGCTTGGCTTAGCGCCGAGACACTACCGTGTCTCCTGATAACAATTCACTTGTGTATCGTCACAATTTTTAAATAGTTAGTTTAAGATTATTTTTTTCAATTCGTCAAACGTTATCACACTTATATAAAAATAATAGCTATTATTATTGTTACAAAGCAAAACTGCTTATACGTCTCATGCATAATTAGAAAGTGTAATCCTTCAGCTAAGTAACATTACAATGACAATGTACGCCTACAATATATAAGGTAATAAAAAAATGACGTATCTTATAAAAAATTTTTTGCTAAATAGTGTATCTAACGCCTAATATAACTCTGATAAAAAAAAGAGATCTATTTCAGATGTCAGATAAAAATTACTATGTTAGAAATAAGAAGCTATCAATTCACAATATGAAACAGTCAGATCATTTGTTAAAAAAAATCATTTCTTATCTTTTTTATCTTTTTTACGATCACTAAAATCTACTAGAGTCGACAAACCGAAAGTTTCCATCGCCAGCCGTAAGTCTGCCTCTTCTTGCAACCTTTGACGCCTTAACAGTTCGGTTCGCCTTTCTTCAGGTGTAAGTGCATCTTCCTTTTCTTTCACTTTCCTCTCAGCTTCTTCCCGTGCTTTTTTCTGAGTTTTCATATAAATGTATTATATAAATATAAGTAAAATTATATGAGATAAAAATAATATCGTAGCTTAAGCAGAAACAAACCTCACGTTCCTCGATCCTTTCAGCCAGGGCTTTTTTAGGTTTCGGTTTTGCCTTTGGGACCAGCTCTGCTGGTTTTTCTACATCCTTTTTCTCTTCTTCTACATCTTCCCAGCTGTCCTGTTAGGTTATTTAATATGCATAAATAAATGAAACAGAATTTCATTATCAACAGGTCTGTTCTTTTTTGCACTGTTCATTATTTCTTCTTTTTCTCCAGTATGGAGAAAAAAAAGGAAAGATAAATCAAGCAAGAAATTCAGCTAAAAAAACAGACCTATTATATATATATCGATTATTTGTTAGAATATAATTCATTTAACATCAAATAAAGATCTGGTAAAAATATACAATTGAAATAATTCAAATAAAATTAATAACTATTAACAACTATTATCTATAAATTATTTAATATATATTATTTAATATTTAATTATTCACGTATGTCTAACTAAATATACTTTATGCAAAATATTTAACAACAATAAATGCTGAATTACATTCTGAGAATAATGAAACAAAGGAATCCTTAAACAATATTTACTTATTCATTTCTATACAAGTTTGATTCCAAATCTGAGAAGTATTTATAGCAAGAAGGTATATGCTCCTATTAGCTATACTAAGTAAATAAATATTAAGTATGAACAAATCCACAGGATTCCTTGGTTCTAATCCTTATACGACTATAATATTATTTATCCCTCTTTCGTGACTATGCAATATCAAGGCATCGCTCTGATCAAAGACGCCAATGAGGATGAGAAAGAATTCTGTAATCGACACGACTAGGAGCACAGTATGGAGAACATGTGTTCGTTATAGGTTAGGTTCGCGGAACAGCACGCGGACTCGCGTGGGAGGGTCCTCGCGTAGCACGCAACGATGTGGAAATCGCATTACCTTGACATCCTCCTCCTCGTCCTCGCCCTCCCACTTGTTCGATCTCATCGCGAGGTCGAATTTCGCCTCGACGTTGTCCACATCTGCAAGAGGCACAGCAAAGGGGTGGAGGTTAAAAAGTCAGTTCCTCACCCTCGCGAAAAATCGCTCCGGTTCGCAGGGAGACGCGATCAGCGTCCCCCGCTCGCTTACGTACCCCATTCCTCGTCCATTGCTGCCGGTGATTATTCGCCGTGCGTCGTGCCTGCGGGTGAACGGAGAGCCTGCCTCACGAACGTGGTGACAACGAGCAGAACTGGAATCGAGCGTGCCATACTGCACGAAGGAAGCAGCGTGCCAACGTTGGATCCGATCGCTCGCGCGAGCGGGACCTGCTGCGCATGCGTGGCGACCGATCGAGAGATCCACAGGCACGATCTCTCCGGCCTGTTTCGAACGTTCCGCGAAAAACGCTGGTCGTCGGCGAGCAAACGGCGAGAACTGGGGACCCGCGTTAGCGCGAGGTTAGATTTTTTCACCCTCCGCAACGCCATTTTTTTTTCTCTCGTCCAAGACGACAATGCCTCTCCTCTTCAAAAAAAACGTCCCGTCGCTCTGAAATATACACGGCGAGCTATGCGTTCGATAAAACCTTCGGCTGAACGGCGCGACGTAATCTCTATTTTGGAAATAATGAATAACGTAAATCTCCGTAATATCTTGCGCGTCATCCGTTTCGATTATTTAATTAATTTATTTATTTACATGCACGCACGATAGAGTGCATTTAAAAATTCTGCGAGCGTCGAGATCGGCGAGTAATCGATTGACGTCACGTCAATCTCTCGATATCGACCTTTCGAGAATCGATACTCGTTGAGCGCCGTCATGCGCCTCGTGCGATTTTTGCGTTGGTTGGATTGCGTCTATTTTTATTCTACTACGACTCACTTCGCGTCAAACTACTATTGTGTTGACATTTTCAGATAACGTGGTATTAATAACACAAAGCTGCACAAGGTGATTAGGACATTTGTGATTTATTCGCACGGAGGACTAAAGTCTATTGACGGCAAGCCACGGAATATATACAAAGCGGCAAGCGACGTGTGTTATGTTTTGAAGGTTGTTTTGCTACAAACGATGGATATACCGACTCCAACTAACCTTAACCACAGCGGACTCACGCACAGTACGGACGGGTTCCTGAATATTCCTATCGGTTCGTCAGCTTTGGACGCTCTGTCAACGAAACGGAGAAGGTAGGACGTCAAGTAGTTCGTTGACCTTAGCTAGGACTACCCAGACAGCACAGAATATTTATGATAAATATTTACTAATATTCATTTTTTGAAATGTGTTATATAGATATTTTATACACATTTTATATAAAGCTTTATTCGAAATATTATTAAAATATAGGCTAAATATTTTATCCAATATTTATGTAAATATAAATAAATATTTCTAATAAGTATTTTTTATTTGGATTATAATGTCGTTAAGTATTTTTATAGCATTTACTATAACTATTTTAATAAGTATTTCATAATATTTATAATAAATATTTATGATTTGTGCAATCTAAAACCACAAAAATATATTTACAAAATATTTAAAATAAATCTTATAAATATTTCTAAATATTTTGTAAATATTTTGTAAATATTTTGTAAATATTTTGTAAATATTTTGTAAATTGTGTGCTGTCTGGGTAGTCGAGAATTCGGTTTACTTGCGTTACATGGAAATATTACACGGTCGATAATATTGTCAACACAAAACATATTGACAATGATTGTCGGCAGTAAAGCAGCTTTGCAACTGTTGTAAGATTCTTTAATATGATTGGTTATTTAAATCCGGCAAGGAATTAAAGGCAAGAATTAATTATATTACTGCTTGATTGATTACTTGCAAAGTTACTTTTTCTATTGAACATAGCCAATATGATTGATGTGTGGTTAATATTGATGGATTGATGTAGATTGACAATGATCTGGATATTTTGATTCTTGAGCATTAATAGTTGCTTTCTATTTACATCAAAATGTAGATAATTTTTATTTATGATGCCATGACTCAGTTGAACGTATGTTCCTTTTTATTCTGATAAGCAAGACTTAACTGAACTTTTATCTATAATCTAAATGAGCTCGAGACTGCATACTTACTGAATCTTGTTAACTCACATTGAAAGTGATATTATACACCCGTGTTGCTATGTTATAACTTTATGATCAAAGTAAACAAGTAATGAAGTCATTATCTAATAAAGTATACAATATGTAACTTAGTATCACTTGTGCAAAAATTGAAAGAGTGCAAAAAATGAGAGAACAAAAAAAAGAAGGGAGAAAAGGAGAAATATTCTAAAATTAGCTTTTATAAAATCTTGAAAATTTAGATTAAATTTTTCATTATTTACCTTATGGACAAATACCAATTTTTCCATGTCTCAAAAGTATTAGAATATTTAATAAAGTTTACTTTCAATTAATCGAAAATAGTATTACCAATTTGCACTTCCAAAGCTTAACTCAGTCTGTCATAACAGTCTTCCCATTAAACTGCTAATCAAATTTTCCTTGAAAGAAAATTGATGCTGAGTTCATTAAGATAGACAAAAGCAAATTTCATTCAGAGAAATTTACTTCTATTTAATTCGCTGTCTGCTTAAACATTTCATTGTTGAATCTATTATTTATTAAAAAAGAATACCTAATAGTAGTGTATTTTATATTTAATTCTTTTCTATATCTATTTAGAAAATTACCTTTGATTTTTATTTATCACAGCGATGCTTGAGGATCAAAAAATCTAGATCACTTTTTAATATTTAATATTATACAGGGTGGGGAAAAAGTATGGAAGCAAACAATTATTTCCGAAACTATTCATTTTTCGACAAAATGTCTTAGACATAATTTTTATGGTATGAAAA
>NW_017295960.1:629077-696745 GCF_001594075.2 Trachymyrmex cornetzi
TATATATCAATATATTCTATATATCAATATATCAATATTAACCATATGAGATCAACAATATTGTCAGTAATTATTGATACCGACATGGTGTTTTCCACAAGTAAGGGTAGCAGCACATACTCTTGCATACCACATAACGCATAAGAAAATCAAGCACTTAGAATCTTTATGTTTAATGGAAAAGAAAGAAATAAAGGACTTTGATTGGTTTATTTTCTTACGCATTATGTATTATGTGTTATGCAAGACTGTGTTTTCATTTCAATACAGTATAACATAGTAATCGTTTCATCTTTGTTTAACATTTGCAAACAAGAATGTTACTGTGTTATCTGTATCTCTTGCTGGAAAACATCCATGTAAAGGATGTGTAAAAAAAAGCGCGTATAAATCAATAAAGTTACATAATTATGTATGCAAAACTGAACTGAGATATAGTCAATAATGCTGATGCATGTAAGGTTGTCACAATATTAATATCAATTAGTATTACTGATTTAAGAATATTTCTTCATCAATATTATTGATTGTGTAATACTAAATTAGTGTATATTGTTATAAAAACTGCTACATATGAAATTGGTAAAGTTAAATGTAAAAGTTTTATAAATGTTTAATAATTAAATATCCAATAATGACATTATTTAATAGAATATACATGTATTATCACCGTCAAAGTTGATTATATTGTACCACTACATTTAGATATTTTATATGTAGCAGCCTTTTTAATGTGCATCAATTCAATGTAATGCAAATAACTGAATTTACTATAAACTATAAATCATTGCTAAGTTGAAAAATTATTATTACTTATATCTTCTTTTCCTTAAAGCTCTTCGCGCACGATAAAACGCAAAAAATTTGACGATGAGGTCGTGGAAACAACGTTCAATCTACAACCGCCTCCTACAAGCGCCAAATCAACGTCGAAATCACGAACGATTTCGGTAACCGCCGGCCCCATGGACATCTTGCCGACGCAAACGTTGCCAACTCCGATACCGATTCCGACCACTTTGGTACAGTCGGACAGATGCAATCGTAGACCCAGCAGACCAAGCGGTTCAAATCCCGGACGAAAGAATAAGAAGAGTAAAAATCATTCTCATTCATTCAACGCCACCAAAGATCTCGGTCGATGGAAACCCGCTGACGACTTGGCATTAATTACTGGCGTACAACAGACAAATGATTTAAGGATGGTATGTATCTAATTTGTTCTTATCTTCTTTTTGCTTCTAATTGTGCCAGTAATTATGAAAGTGGTCTAAATAAAAAATCGAATCATTGTAATTTTTCAAAATACGGGATAAATTAATTTTTTTACTTTGACTACTTGCATAATTACAGGCACAATTGTTTTCTTCTTCTTCTTCTTCTTCTTCTTCTTCTTCGAGAGAGAGAGAGAGAGAGAGAGAGAGAGAGAGATATCGATAAGAAAAAATATAATATATTTCTAATGTCCTTATTGTCTGTTTAAGGTCCATCGAGGTACAAAATTTTCCTGTCGTTTCACACTGCAGGAAATACAGCAAAGGTGGTATGCGTTATTATATGACAGTGCGGTTTCGCGTGTAGCTGTGCAGGCTATGCGTAATTTGCATCCTGAACTAATAGCCACTATTCAAGCAAGAACTTTATATAGCAAAGCAGAAGAGGATTTATTAGGCACTATTAAATCGGTGGGTATTAATAAATTCTTGTGGCGCGCGCATATGATGCGTGGTAAATTACTAAAAATTCTACGTTCTGTGTAATGCAATTCTAGTAATTCACTAAAACACAACTTATCCAGCAGGAAAACACGCATCATGTGTCGTAGGCTTTAATGACAAATGTTTTCATGGAAAATACAAATATAACTCATATGAGTTAGTTACTGATGCTTGTCTTCATCAATATGGATTAACTTTAATTTCAGTTCAACTTATTCTTCATATTTTTCTAGTTCTAAGAATAAAAAAAAGAAGAATAAATTAAATGAAGATTATGTATATTGATGTATATTGATGGAAATGAGTTAGTCTTTTTTTTAATAACTGTATTATTATGAGAGTGTGTGATTATTTTTATTTTATCTCATCAGACTTCTCAACCAACATTGGAAGTATTTCAAGAATTACTTGAAGCAAATGCACATACGTTTTATCCAGCTAGGACTGCGAAAGCGTTACACAGCCATTGGCAATTGATGAAACAATATCACTTATTGCCGGATCAGACAGTGCAAAGTTTACCACGAGGTGAACACGTGTTAAGTTTTTCGGATGCCGAAGATATGATTAACGACACCGAATTAATGGAACCGAAAGATGAATTAGTGGACACTGAATTGGCAACGGCGGACAGAAAAAACAAGAAAGAAATTAAAGTATTGGAAAATGAACTTGGTAGATGGCAGGTACTTGTCGACAGCGTAACAGGCATCAATCCTCCAGAATTTGATAATCAAACCTTAGCCATTTTAAGGGGAAGACTTGTCCGATATCTTATGAGATCTAGAGAGGTAAGAGGCAAGCATAAGATGATTATTTTATAATTATTCATATATAATAAGTTATTGCTTTATTTTAAAAGATTTACATCTCATATTCTATTCTATATCTTTGTTTAGATAAGTGTGGGACGTTCTACAAAAGATCATACTGTTGACGTGGATCTTGGTTTAGAAGGTCCAGCGTGGAAAGTTTCGCGTCGACAGGGTACCATCCGTTTAAGGAATAATGGAGACTTCTTTCTGTCGTCCGAGGGAAAACGGCCGATTTTTGTAGACAGCAGACCAATTTTGGCTGGCAATAAGATGAAATTGAATAACAATAGTGTAATTGAGGTAATTATTACATAAATTCTTACGTAATTATAATTATTACAAAATTACTCCAATTAAATCTATTATGCATAAAGCATAATAGATTTAATTGGAGTAATTTTCTCTTAAATAATTAATTTTTTTTAACTAAAAAATAGTTTTTAATCACGCTACATACATTTTTTTTTTACAGATTGCAGGACTGAGGTTCACATTTTTAATAAACCAAGAACTCATCTCTGTGATACGACAAGAAGCTGTTAAATTAAATTTAAACCCTTAAAAAGACATCAAAAAAGAATGAAAGACAATATCAAGTGTTTTAGTAATTAGAAAAATGCTTTTTTTTTACACTAATCTATTTTTTATTTAAGAATAGCAAACACATACTTTGCGGAGCATAGATCTTTATTAACGTATTAATATCTTTTATAATTCATTTATTTATGGCTAATCCTTAAAGCATCTTTTTTTATAATAAAAAGTTGTTCCTCTCATAGGTCAAATAAGAATGTAAGAAATTTTAGGCATTCATGTATATATTCTCTTTGGATAGGCAACAGATTTTCCTATTTTTATGCGAATAATGTTTAAAAATCCACTCATAGCCTCAATAATAGTAAATAAAAAGTAACAGTAAGGATAGCTACCCTAGTCTAAGCTTAAATACAAGCAATAATACACACTGTACATACTTTTAATATAAATTATAATTTATTACATAAACAGCCATCTGTGTATCCCTTTAATAAATTAGATTTGTGTAAAATTAGACATTTCCAATGTATAAAAAATGTTTGAATACTTTATACATATTCTACAAGTCGCAAAAACTTGCGTAACTCACATCATACATTATGTACACGTCTGAAGAACGCAAGTATAAAAAAAGGACATCAAAATTTTATCGAATATTCAGAAAGCGAGATAATTTCTATACACACAGGAGACACGTTCGAGTCATTAGTATGTATGTCAAAATTCGGCAGAAACCTCGTTCTATTCTCGTACCTCATAACGAGGTTTTTGCGCCCGTGACTTCGTCGCGACGAGTCACGACGAGTCAACAGCATTCGCATAGCTATATTAAGCGAGGCGTAAAGCGCATAAGGCGATTAGCATCGTATTTTTACGAGCATCCGCCGCACGCATGCAGTTCCAAGTACTACAAAACAGGTGGCCGCGCGCGCGCACGCACACACGTGCGCACACACGATCACACGCGAATGACGAACGGGGCGAAGTGCGCGCCTCCGCCGCAGAGGGCGCGCGCGTGTTTTTCGTCTCTTTTTTCCCGCACGGCGCAACTGGCGCAAGCAGTCGTGTCCAATATGGCGTGCGTGTTGTGAGCGATGTTAACGTGCAGGTAAGTTCTGGAGCGTGAATTTCACCCCCGCGAGACACCATCCGCGGCAGATCTCGACGATCCGGTCCACGCACCCTCGTCCTTGTCCTCGTCGTCGTCGTCGTCGTCGTCGCGGTGATCACGTGCGTTCAACGCGAGCGACGACGACGCGACAACTCGTCGCGACGGGACCTGCGTGCGTATAAGTGTATGTGTGTACGTGCGTGCGTGTGTGTGTGCGTGTGTTTGTCAGTTGTGTTGTACCTTCAAGGCCCCGCGTGTGGCAAGGTGCGCGTTTCTCGCAATAACTCCGCATGTAAATCCGCGTATCGCGAGCACGGCTCGGCGCTCCGTGACGACGAGGCGTTCTGTCGCGAGGCGAACGTAAACACGTACCCGCGCCGCGGGGTCTGGGGGTAGGGTGACCAACAATGGCTTACAACCTCGGTAAATATGGTGTCACCTGTTAGTGCGCGCTCCAGCGCCGAGACGTGAGGCACGGTCGGGGGTGCTCGGTCAAGCTCTAATCCGCGGCTTGACAGCTCGGCTCTTTCGCTCCAGTTTTGCGTAGCGAAACTATCCGTTGAATATTTATTTCCTTCATTTACATTCGATGACGGAGCACGCTCGACCCATGCTCGCGAGGCGCATGTATGCCTACGTGTACGTGCATGTGCGGGGGTTCATATGCCAAACATATCAAAGAGGTATCTAGGTCATAAGCATACACCTGTGTTATGCGTTCTAGGCTCTTTGCGATCGTCGAGGTGGATATAACAATGCTGCTGTTTTTCAAATAAATAAACCAATGTCTACTCATAATCGCAAACTGTGTTCTTTGGTATTCGTAGTCTGTTCTTTTACAGAGACAGTTTCAAGTAATGTCTTAAAGTGTGTTAATACAGCTCTATGACCTGTATAATTTTAAGATATGTCATAAGTTGGTACTCATAATCGATTCTTATGGGCTTTCTACAATAAGCTATTACCTTAGTTTTAAGTCTTAAGTTGCAAGAAATTAACAAATCACAATTGAAGGTGATAAGAATAATCTATGATTGATCCTGTTTCTTGCGACTTAAGACTTAAAGTAATAATGAAAAATAGACAGGACTCTTAAATATTAAAAAACTAAATCGACATTAAAAAGGACATATAAGAGTCAAATAAATACTTGAATATAAATATATCACATAAATACAAAGAAATTTAATTAAAGTTTATAAAACCATTACATGTGTGTTTCAGCCTATTATTAAGCCATCTTCAGATGATCCATAATTATTCTTCAAGATATCCATATATATACGTTAATTCACAATAGTCCTTGATAAATTTTTGAATGCTCGATGGGTGTCTAGATATAACATATCTGGAAATTTCAAGTTTTTGATCTGTAAATTGTTGAGAAAGAAATTTTGGTTCTGGACACCCATCGAGCATTCAAAAATTTATCAAGGACTATTGTGAATTAATGAATATATATGGATATCTTGAAGAATAATTATGGATCATCTGAAGATGGCTTAATAATAAGCTGTAATGGTTTTATAAACTTTAATTAAATTTCTTTGTATTTATGTGACATATTTACATTTAAGTATTTATTTGACTCTTATATGTCCTTTTTAATGTCGATTTAGTTTTTTAAGACTTAAAGCTTAGATTGTAATGTATAAACCAGTCATATTCAAGAATTTTACAACAGTTGCCAAGCTGCTTTTCTGTGGAACGCAGCCAATGACTTATTGTCCATAAAAAAGTTCATTATATGTAAAACTGCCTTAAGTATAGTCTCAAGATGTCATGAACCAATCAGAGGACAGTATTCATAGTTCATTCTTATTTTAAAATTATTTTAAGATACTAATTAATATCTTAATATGCTAATAGGACCCTTGAATTGGTTTATGACATCTTAAGACTGTCTAAAATGTAAGAATCGATTATAAATACTGGCCAGAAAACCACATTAGTATCTTAAGACTTTACTTAAGACGGTCTTAAAATAAAAATGGACTATATGTATACTGTAAATGCCAGTCTGTGATTGGGTTATGGCATCTGAAGATTGTATTTAAGATGATTTTAAATATAAGAATCAATTATAAGTAACAGCCTTTTATATATATATATATATATATATATATATACATATATATAATAAGTTCTGATTAATAACAAAAAAAAATCATAGGCTGGTATTCATAATCGTTTCTTATTTTAAGATTATCTTAAGTAATATCTTAAGATACTAATGCAGCTGTTTGATTGTAGTTCATGATCTTAATATTGTGCGTAAGATAATCTTAAATATGAGAAACTATAAAGCCATAGTCATATGTTACTTGAATTAGATTAAAGTGAGGATGAAATATTTGATCTTTGCTTGTTAGTGAGAAATAATCTGGACTATAAAGAGATAATGTGTTCCTTGTATCTTAGAGATTATCAAACCTGTGTTACGCATTATAATCCCTTTGTGATCGTCGAGGTGGATATAACATGGTAGTCCTCCAAATAAAAACATCTATAATTTCTGCGTAACTGTGTAATAACTATTACAAATACACTGTAATAAATAACATCTAGTCTTTTCTGCTTAGGTAATCCCCTGCTCTTAGTACTTGGACAGATCTCGATGAACAAGGAGAACAATGTAATCACAGCAAAATAATAGCAAAACAATGTACAATGAACTACAGTGGAAATATGCCAGATTGGCATCAGTATAATCCTCCACAATCAGGAATAAACGATGTAACATCGACCGCTCAAAATGTCAATTCGGGACACTTATCGTTTATCTCCAGTATTAGTCCGACCTGCCCGACGCAGTTGAACGGTCTGAATCTCAGCTCGGAGGGACTCGAGAAACACCAAAACGACTCCAATTTTAATCCGAGGCATTTTCAGCCGCATCTGTCTAGCAACATCTCGCATGGTCACAATGCCACTGACAACAATCCTCTCGCGTCGATGGTGCAGATGCAGAATTGCATTGGCCACTATGGGCCTTCGAATACGAGAAATCCCATGGTGGACAATCTGAATGGTCCTATGGATCCGAGGAATGCCGCGATAGGCGGTATAAACGAAGAGCTAGGCTATAGAAATAATCAGGTGCCTTTAAACGGGCCTATCTCGCATTTAAATGGACCAAACGTGATGAATATGAATGCACCGCATGCGTCAATGGGATCACGAAACACCAACGTGAATTCGCATGCCGCTAGTAGGACGGGTCCCCCGCCATCCTTCGTTCCCTGCAAGGGTTTGTGCTGCAATCCGGATCCTAACATAAGTTACCAGCAGTACTGTTCTTATCCGAACAATGCGACTTACAGGGAGAATATTCGCACGTCCACCGGATACCAAACGGACGCTCGACGATTCGGAAACGATTATAATTTTAGGAAGGACAATTTTGACAGCAAGGAGGTTCTGCCGCCTATGGTGCCACCGCCTAATGGACCTAACGCTGATCACCGGAGGAACTTTTCCGATTTTAAATATCGCAAGGACCGCCTGATTTCCCGCAATTATCCGTCATCCTCGAGCATGTTGCCGAACTATCCCATGCAAAACTACAACTACACGGGAGAGTACCAGAAGTATTCTTACAACGTCAAAGAATACTCCAAGATGAGCGGCATGAACGTGCCGAATCAGGGGATGGTTAAACATCCAGAGCAAGGCTTCGCGATGCCCCAGCAGAAGTATAACAACAAACAAGTACCGTATCAAACCGGCGGTGCTATGATATCAACCAACATGCCGTCCACGAGTGTTCCGAATCTGAGTATGATGCCACCTGCTCAGAATACTTACTTCAATTCGCAGTACCCGAGGAATCTATCGACAGACGCTTCGCATGACTGTCAGGAGACCGCCGACAATGCATCCATGGTGAACAGAATGCAAGCGTCTACGACTATGCACACTCCCTCTCATTCACGGTATCCGATGTATCAACAGAAGATAGCGATGCAGAGATTCTCGATGGAGAATCATCTGAGGGAGTTGGCAAAGATACCCGGGTACCAGTCGCATCCAAAGTATAAGGAGTGTGTTCATAGATATAGAGAAATATTGAAATTACAGCAGTCTCATGTCACATATCAGGGACAAATACAGCAGACTCCGTGCGTCGCCACCACCACGTCGACAGTTAATACCTCTGCTATCCCGCCTATAAACTTGCAGTTCGATCAGAATGGCGTTTTAATCAATTCTAATTACATGCCCGAAGCTTTCCCTAGAGTACAACAAGCGGTGAATTCTCAGGCACCGGTGGACAACCCGGTGGACAAGCAGAGTAAGCAGGACGGCAACGGCGTTCCCGAAATGGCGAATCGCAACGTCCAGAAGCCGGAACAATTGGTGTCGCAACAACATGACGGTCATGCGACCGCGCTATGCGCGGAAAGCATGCAGAAACAAGATCGATACCCGGCGCAAAAGAGCCTCGAGCAGAATCAGTTCGAAATTCAAAAAACCGGAAGCGAGAGATTCAACAATCTGACTAGGAACACTAATGACGCGGTTATACAACAGAAAATGTCCAAAGAGTTCGCCGACAAGCCGGAGCTTGACGTACGACAGTTTCTCGCCAACTGGGATGAATCGGAGGACGAGGATGGCGCGAGTACCAATTTGCCGAGCGCCGTTCTGAGCGACTCGACACCAGTGGTAGTCGTGGGCTACGAAAACGTGAATCTCTCGCCGAAGACGTTGGAGGGTCTAGAGGTCTCCAAACCGGAAGAGATCACCCCGAGTGTTATAACGTTCGAGAATCAGGAGAAGAGCGACATCGGTGTGGTACCAGCGCAGGACTGTCTGACCATATCGTACTCATCCGCGGAGAACGTCGAGATTGCGAAGGATCCAACGTGTAAGGACATCACGAAGGAAACTATTGTACGATCGGGAAGCCACATTATACAGTGCATAAGCAACGGGCCTGATGAGGTACCAACGATACACATAGTCGACAATTTGGAGATAGGTAGCATTTTACAGGTCACAAACGGTCAAGTTACCGAGACTCTGGAGAGGCAAGACGCAGTGTCGTTCTTCCAAGAAGGAACGGAAGTCGCGGCAACCGCGATAACTCTCGAGGCTGCCGACAAGTTCAAAAAGACCGACAGCAACACAACCGAGTCGGCTACGACCGAGTTCAACGCTGACCTTGGAAATCTGAACAAAGAGCAATACGTCGTCGAAGGTCCCTCTCCGCCTAAAGCGGCGGAAAGCACGTCGCAAACGTCGCGAGTAAGTGACCGGGCGATCACCGTCCTGCCTACGTCCGCGAAGGATTCTGCCCGGGACACGAATTTGAAGAAACAGAACAGTTTCGCGAGCGAGGAATCTCATAATCCGGACGATATAAGTCTGCCAGACTTGCCCACGTCAGAGTGCACTCCGATCTCTACTACGCTGAACACGCCGATTCATTCCGATAACGAGGAGTCGTCGGAGCGCGTCGAGGATCTCACGATATCGACAAATCCAATCGAGATTATACAGAACAGTCCCATGATTAGTTTCACGCAGTCGCCGACGAAGAGAGAGCCCTACGATCATCTGAACAACGAGGAAACTGTCAGGAATAAACCGGCCGATTCGTTAGAAAGTGAATACCAAACGGAGAATCATTTCAAAAACAACAGTGGTGATAATAACATGCTCGGTCATGATGCTATTCTTGATACATTTGAATTTTCCACGAATACTGATAAGAACGGATCTGCATCGTTTACAAAAAACGGTAAAGAGCATGCGAATCTAAATGGAACTTCCGCTTCGGTAAACAACAGCGAGAAGATATTTGCGCTCGACAACGAAACGGAAACTGTAGAGGCCAGTAGCATGCGTATGACTTTGACCTCTGGCGAGTATGAATTAAAGATCGTGTCAAGTGAAACGCAGAATAAATTAATGCAGACTCATAAAAATTTAAGCGAGCGCCGCGCTAATGAATCTCAAGCGACGAGTCCGGATGCTCATAAAAAATCACAGACAGAAACGAATGCAAAAGTCGCGTTGCGGTATAACGATTCGACGAACGGGGACAATACGACACAGAATGTCACGAATAATCCCGACCCCGTTGCGTTAGACGGCGGTCAGGATGATTATACCGGAAGGAGACACGCCTTGACCGAAATGACCCGTCAGACAGCAACGAGCAGGGTAAGTTCATCACTGACCAACGACACCATTCCGAGGAGTTCCAGGGCAGAAGATACGGTGCAGATTGTTAAAAGTAATTCACCTACATCACATAGCGCGAAACAACTGACATTGGGTAGCGATAAGTTGAGGAAGGTCGAGGCATCGTTCGTGAACGAGGATTCTTCCACAGAGAAGAGCACCAACAGTAATAAATCAGCAAAAATTGACGCGACGGACCCGAAGAATTCTCGGCATGCAAAACTCGCGGATCGCAAAAAGTCGGTCTCGGGCGACCAGGCAATCTCTCACAAAAAGAGATGCTTGTCGGAAAATACAGAGGATAGGTGCGGCGAAACCATCGTACATCACAATAAACATACTCAAGAAGCGGCAACGCATAAGGATAAATCCTGTACTGTTGAAAATTCCAAAGGATTTGACAATTCGCATAATAAACCGAGAGTGATCGAGAACGTTAGCATCACCGATAGCGGAGAAAGGATGCGGCTTCTAAAGGAATACAGAAGAATAAAGTATAAATCACACAGCGTTAGTAAAGTCCACGATAAGGGGAAGGATACGCAGGAGACCTCTAATTATGCGGCAAGTAAGACGTGTCATCGTTCGTCGAATCCTGACGAACGATCCGCGTCGCAGTCACCATGCGATAATCAGCTGTGCCAGAAGGACGTGGCGAGATCTAAGTCGTCTGAGGAACAGGAAGAAAAACACGCGAGCATCTTGAAGACGTTCGTTAAGAATAAAAATCCCGACTTTGCTATTCAAGTTACGAATGTCAATCTGAAACTCAAGGATGACGATCACCAGAAAGGATCTCAGCATTCGAGAGAGGAGACGAAGAGCAGCGGTTCCCTTGACGGGATCAAGATTGAGATAAACGTGTCGTGCACGGAACGGAACACAACGGAGAAATTGCTGCACGAGAATATCAAGAATGCCGTCGCCGAGACGATCGGCCATTTGACTAATACGATCTCAAATTCAACGAATATAACGGACAAGAAAATGATCTGTGATAAAGCGGATCGCCAGGATTATGAGAAGCGCAATCGATCACCATCCGCTGTAACAGAAGCGTCTGCGTATAACGAAGCTCACGAAGATCACAACACGGTCAAATCGGTGGTCGCAAGCGAGGAAGATACGAGCGAGACACTTTCGAAGAAGAGACGAAGTTCATTGTCGGCACAAGGATTGATCAATGACGCATACGAAGATAGCGGTATGTTTTCGAATACTTGTACGGAATCGCCTAGTTGCAATGTAATTTTACGAGATGATACTCTTTCAGGCACCGTTAATACCGAATCTGAGCTGGCGTCGAGCGCTCTGAAAACTTCAAGATCAGAACACGCGACGAGCAGAAGGAGAAACATGCATCAAGATGCAGAAAGGAAGGTCGCTACTACCAACTTCGGTAGCGAGGAACTGAAAGGCTCTTCGGACAATTTGCCATACTTAGGATTGAAGACTGTCAATGTACAGAAGAAGGAACATCAGCAAACAGCCGTCGCTTCTCCATGCAGGAGCGTAAGAAATTTTCAAGATGATGCTGCGTCGAAATTAAATGCGGTTCCGTCGACTTCTTCAAGTACGGTGGAACCCAGCATGGAAGATGCCAGTTACAATAATCCCGTACATTTTGATTACAATCATTTTGACGTTGCGCCGAACGAAAATACGGATGTCGACGACAGGCGTGCCGACAGATGGAAAAGGCCAAAGAGAGACGACGGTAGATTCGGTAACTTCGACCTGTATGAAACCACCAGCGGTTACGTAAACCCGACCTTCTTCAGCGCGGACGAGCTGGAGAATTTAAACGTAGTTCCTGTATACACCACCAAAGACGGAAAAATAACTTATAGTCCTAATCCTCGATTCACGTATCGCGAACTACTTATGGAAGCTCGCACGAAGGATAGTTATGGTAACTCTCGCGAACCGTATTTCGCGAGATCTCCGTCGTATGATTATTACAATTGTTCCAAGTTGCGGAAGGTATTCAAGAGAAACCGCGATGTTACCACCGCCGGTAGGAAAAAAGAGATTGATCCTATCGACGCTAAATCCACAGCGATACATGTTGATTATTCAAATAAGAATGCTGTTCACAAAAACGTTAACTGCACGAAAACTCGAGGTACGCATTTAGAATTCTTCAACGATGACGCAAACAAGTTATACGCGAACAAGAACGATCAAGAGAACAAAGAAGCTAATAATAAGAAAAATGTTATAGATTTGGACTTTCTCGAAAAACAATACAACTTAGACAGCACCGAACCTCCAGCCAACATTACATCCAGCATTAATAAACATTGTAAGACGAAAATATTCGCGGACAATCTCGAGTACGAGAAAGGATACAACGAAAGCTCCGCGTTCAACTCGAATTTATTTTTGGAACCAAGGGCCGCATGTTGGGAAGAGACTATGGAGTCAATTAAGTCGTATTCTTCCCACATCGATAGAAGAAACAGCGGTAATGTTAAAGAGCTGAATTTTAGTGATATATTCGCCGCGCAGAAACGATTGGATACCTTTCCGTTTCTACCTGCGGAGCAAGACTCTTCCGACAACGGCATTCATAAAGCGAATTGCGACGTGATAAATGAGCCAACGTTGCATCACACAACGTGCAATTATATCGACGATCTACATTCGGTTCAGGATGATGATTTGCGATATGAACCATCAAACGCTGTTTTATGCAATGAGCAAGAAAATGAATGTAATAATCAGAAGATTGCATCAACAGATGTTATTGATAAACCGGTAAGCATACTTAATGCATCGTTAAGTATGCAAAGTAACAATGAACACACAAAACAGCAAGAATCTCAGTTTGATGGAGACGAATCCAGTGTGATCAGAGTCGCTGAAAAGGCACAATCGTGTGATTCTCCTAAATTAACGGATGAGAAAATACACGATCCAGAAGGAGACCAAAATTCTACGAGCTACGAGAAAAACAAAGAAGCCTCAACGGAACAGTCAGTGGAAGACGATTCGCTTCGTTGCGATCGTTCTGTTTCTCCAAAGGAAGATAAACTCGATGCTGAAGTTGCAAATACGAAAGAAATTTCGGATGAAGATTCTACCAAAGTCGCAAGTCCTTCTAAATTAAACGTCGAATCCAAGGACTCACTTGACGAACCAAAAAATATGGAAATTGTAAAAGAATCCACGCTTGCTTTGAATGAACGAGATAATGAAATTAGTGATTCAGTGAAAAATGATTCAGACTCTGCCGTGAATCAGGAAACTATATATCAACCAGTTTTATCAGCTTCAATCGATCACAAAGATAAGGAAAAGACAACGCTTACGGAATCGAATGTTTCGACTGAGATTACTTTCGATCAAGCAGATAAGCAAGATATGTGTGATAGAGGAGATACTACTATACCTAAAGAAGACGAACCGAGTGCCTTGCAAAATCCATCTAACGTTGCATTCATCGAACAAACGCTTGCGGAGGAAGGCAATGAGCAGCAATCAAAAATTCCGGAGATTGATGGACAGAAAGCTGAAATTTCATTGAAGGATCGAGGAAATGACGAAGTGGATACTTGTTCCACAATAATATCTACGTCCACCGCTTTGAATCTACGAACGGAAAAGAACATATGCGACTTATTCGCAAGCGAGAGACGCGAACAAAACATATCAGAGTTCACCGTCATCAAGAATATCATTAAAGGCGACAAGAAGCAATGTCAAGAACCTGAGACGAATGAGATTCCCAAGAATTACGACAGCATAATCGATTCTAAGTTACTGTGCATAGATTCTTCTGATTGCGGAATTTACGCGGAGGATAGATGCACGTTGCAAATGCCTGAACATGATTTCACGGAGGAAGACAGCATGGTACCGATGGTGTGGGAGACGAGCCAAATCCAGGAAGACGTTGTCAATCGTTTGTGCAACATCAATGAATCGATCGATTTTACGGGCACGGTTAACTCACTCCAGGATAATTCGCTGTTAGACCACCTGTCTCTCTCGAGAATGTCTGCCACCAAAGAGTCTCAAGACGTGGAGGTAACTACTGAAATTAAAAACAAGGCGACCAACGAATCCATATCAACAGTAGAGGCATCTGAAGCAGCGATTGAAAAATCTAAAGCAGCGATCGAGGAATCTAAAACAACGATCGAGGAATCTAAAGCAGCCATCGAGGAATCTAAAGCAACATCGAGCAATGACGAAGGCAAAGAGCAGAATCAAACTTCTTCCAGTAGCTATGAGAAGATAGCGTATTTGCGTGCGACAGATTGCAACGCTAACACAAAGATGGTCCCTAAACTCGTTATCAAGAAAAGCGAGACTAGCTCAAAGTTCGTTACGAAGGTGGGTTCCTCTTCCGTGACACAGGATAGTACATCTAACAAGTCAGTTTGCCAGCCGAAGATACCAAAGATGATCATCAGGAACGCGAGATCACGCCCGGGGACCCCGTCTATTGAGGCGGTTCACGAAGAAATTCCTGCAAATATCTTGAATCGAACTTCGCTTACGATTGATGATATATGTACTTGCAGTTCCGAAAGTTCTCTACACGAGTCAAATAGTTATAGGAATAAAATTCCCAAGATGAAGATTAAATTAGATGAGAAGCACTCCAATAAGATAGTGAGAGCCGATGATGACGAGGAGGTTTGTGTCAAACGCAAAAACGTTAAGAAAACCATACCAAAGGTTAAAATAAAGAGTAGCTCAAGGTCTGATCTGGCGGACAATTTGGATTGCAATAGCATGACTTCTCAAGAGTCGAGAGATGCGGGAAGATACGAGGAAAAGATACCTATACTAAAATTGAAGAAACAGGAAAGGAATAGATCGTCATCTCCAGAAGTGACACGGAAGAGGCAATTCTCGAGCCATTATTCGGAAGTACCGCTCAAAAAGTGCAGAAGATCGGAACGTGATAATACGGAACGTCGTACGAGACGCAGCAACTCCTCCGAATCAATGCAAACAAATGCGTCAGAATGCGAAACAAAAAAGAATTCCGTGGTATGCGTTTCTGAGAAAATTCCCAAGGTAATTATCAAGAGAACATCGGCTAGCGCGGAATTCAAATGCGAGCTGAGCAAGGGTTACAAGAACGTCATTGCGAAGAGTTCAATGTGGCAACCGGAGGTCAAGCTGGAAAGATACCGTATTCTGGACAGCATGGTGAAGGATTTGAAGTTAACTTTGTCCCCGATTACGTTACGAGCTATCGAGAAAATGTCTGCAAGTCGCAAGGATAGCCATCGTCAGAAAAAGCAAGGTGATTATAAACTGTCCAGGTCGAACTCAACATCCAACCTACTTCCGGTTAAGTGTAAGCAAAGAAGAATGTCAGATTACGACTGTAGAAAAATTAATGACGCGTCAAGAGTCGATGTAAATTTTGCGTCTAAAACAGATTCTACAGATACCAAGACGTGCATCACACCGAAGAAATATTCATCATCCAGAGGTCACAAATCAACCAACGAATGTCGAAAGGACAATAAACATAGATCGAGATCTCGTGATAATAATCCACGATCGGAAGTGGATGTTACTTCGTCCGATAAAGAAACCAATCAGTCATCTGAAAGAACCAACTCACAGAAAGCTACCTCTCAATACGATAAACACAAGACTGATAGTTTTGATACCAATAGCGAACAAGCGTTGAAAGCGGACGAAGATATAATTTCAAATAAACTTGGTCAGAAGAATACTCCCGTCAAACACCTAAACAGCTCAAGCTTCAAGCTCGCATTAAAGGAGTTGAAGGCAACAGTTGAAGGCAGAATGAAGACGGAAACTTGTTTCATGAAATTGTCCGGTCCGAGCAAAACATCGCCTGAAGAAGTCAATTTACGAACTGACAAGGAGCGGAGAAAAGAGCAAAATGATCATTTCTTGAACAAGGACAGCGACAAAGTTGTGATAAAGAACGAACGTCTGAGTAATTTCAACGACATAGATAATGATTGCACTGTGCAAGATGACATGGACTTGCTTAACGACTCTGTGAGTATATCGGATAATTTTGAAATGAATAACAGCACCGTCATTAAAGTTGAATCTTCGGACGAGAGCCAGTCGACCATAGAGATCCTGCCTGCTTCACCGGATGATAATCGTAGCGAGCTGGAGAGGAATATAATGGAGGATAACGATCAATTATATTCGGAGGATGCGATTCCGACTCAATTCGAACTGGAGTTAGAGATCGCGGACAACAGCAATACCGATCTATTAGATGTATCTATGCCGAAACTTGATCCTGTCACCTGTTACAATCCACATCGTGTGAATTCTACTTACAAAGAGTCTAACGATCAAACTGCGAAATTAGGATGTTACGATAAATCTGAGGCTTCCTCTCACGGCAAGAATTCGCTTGAGAAAGATAAAAGTTTCATGGAAATTGGCAGCGATAATAGATCTGAATTGGAGAACAGCTCGGCTAACTCTGTTAAAGAGATTTCTTCGAAAGCCCCTTGTTGCAGAGTAATGGGTTTCGCTACGACGAGAGAAAACTTCTGCTGCAACGACTCTTTGATAAAAGAAGTTTTGGCGGCCAAGGAGACTTTGAAGAAGTGCCTTTCGAAATCCAAATACGATGTACAGGGCAGCGCGATAGGTAACACGAGACCGAAGACAGCCGCGGAGAAGAAACAGGGTTCGAGTTTTGATATCAACCAAATCTCGGAGGTGCCTTCGAGTGACGCTCAAAGCTGTTGTAGCGACGTTGCGTCTCAGAAGGGCTCTATACCTGTGGCAAGTAAATGTAACAAGACTGAGAAAATATCTAATACCGAGAAGTCTGATAAGAAACATTCCAAATCAAGCAAAAGTTCCTCCATGAAGAAGAAACCGAGGTCATTTGAGAAAAACGAAGCAGATTCCAAAGACACAATAAAGAACACATCCAAATGCAATACAACATCCTTGAAAACGTCTAAACAGGTCGAGCAAGCTGTGTCAAACGAGAGCCTAACTCGTACTGTACATTTAAACGAGAAAAGAAAGAATGTAACCGATCAATGCGACGATGTTCCTCGTTCGCAGGATCCACAGCAAAGGAAAGAGAAGAATCGGTTGTCGTCCTATAAAATTCCTAAGATATCGAGATCCACCAATCAGGGGAATAACACAAGCAACGCGAAAGAAATCAAGTCCAAAGAAGACAACATGCCGATATTAGAGCCCGAGGTCAATGTAAACTTCGATACGAATTCAGATAGAGAGAGTTCTAGATCGCCCCCGGTCATCACGATTCAGGACAGCGAAGATCTCGGTGTAGCGGAGTCAAAGTTGATAGATGATAAAGTTATAACGTCAAACATTAAAGTTGAAAGCAATATAAAGGACATTAAGAAGAGCGAAATGTCTATCGTCGATCTCATAACTCAATTAGCTTATCACGAAAAGGTGAGAGAAAAATTATCTTATTTAAATTATCATACAAGAAGATCCTTTCTTTGAGATACTTTCTTTTCTCTCATGAATTCGAAGTATTCTTTGCTCATCCCGTTTATTTTTACAGGCAACGATAAAAGATAAACGATACTGCAATTTGTGCGAAATATGGTTCGATAACCCATCGCAGCATGAACGCCACTTGGCTGGATACGAACACCGTCACATAGAATTGACACAACGTAGAAGCATTCACGCACTGTTCACGCTCTTCACGGGCAAGCCTTGTCCCAAGCTAGTTCCGGCGAATGTTGTACGAAGTGATTGCTCTATAGGTGAATTAACGCCGTTACAAATTGCAGTACAGGTACGTTGCATTCTCTTTACTGAATAAATGATAAAGAGGAGTGATAAACTGTTTGTCTTTATAAACGGTTCTTACGTGTATATATTGCACCTTATATTTTTGTTATTCATTAGTATTACTGATTATTATCAGTATATAACGGTACAATAACAACTCGTCTTATTGAATATAGTAAATATTATATGTTAATTTTTCCTCAGGATGTCACAAAGTGTTTTGACTGCACACAACAAAGTCCAAGGAAAGAAAATGACGTTGATAAATAATCGCGAGTAAGTTATTTAAATTACAAGCCTATATATACAGTTACTGTGATTATAATAACGGCTTACAGTGCAATCTTTTTACAAAGATTATCCGCGACGATAACGAAAAATCGAATATTTTATATCGCAGTTAGATCGCAAGCGATCCAGCTGCTACTGTTAATGGCGTCGACATCGAAATTTTAATTGCTAGATAATGAACGCTTTGAAAAGTTTGCTGATTTTAGCTAAGTCAACCGATGTGGGTCATCATTAACAAAGAGTTACCCAAGGGATACTGCTAGCTTGCAATTAGATGTTTTAGCCAAAGATTTTAACAGAATTAAATAATACGCGTTCGATTATTTACATTTTGAAAAGAGACTCCGGTCTTTTATTTGTACAAAGTTTTACGAGTGATGTTCAACCGCTGAATGTGCTCACACTGCGAATTTTTATTTATATTATGAAGAGACTTATATATAAAACACATAGGTAGATATATATATATACACGCGTACATATGGATATATATATTTCGTCATTCCAGTTTGCAAAAATATGTACACTGGCAATATTATGTTTGTAAGAGATGTATACGGTTAAAATTATGTGAAATACGGTACAATTTTGTCTCTGATAATAGAGGCGGCGTACAAGAAAAAAATGGAACATTCCTATATTATACATATAGATATATATCGAAAAACTTGAGCTATGAGATATAAAAACAACTTATCTTGCGTAATGAAAAGTTTACTTAATAGAACTGTTTGTTCTACATAAACGATATCGATTTGTCGATATATTCTCATCATGTGTTGGTGTTAAATGCATTTGAAACGGCTAAACATTTTTACTTTGTTTGTTTAAAAGTTATCACTGTTTATAAAATTTTATTTAGAATATTTTATCTGAGTGTTATTTTATTTGTATATTTATAGATTTTATTGATGTTATTTTAAAAGTAATGATTTTGAATTGTCTATCGTAAAATACGAAGACAATAATATATTTGTATATATATTCTTCATAAAAAGAAACATTTATTATGACGGTCGATCGTCATATATACATATACATATATATGTTACTATATTTATTAAAAATATTACGTGACAAATTACGCAAAATAAACAGTGTCTTATAGCTCAGTATTGTAGTTAATAATGCAAAAGCTGTGGTAAGCGTTAGAAAAGATTGCGGGGAGAATCTGCATCCAGCGTATTAAATATTGATGAGTACCTATCTATATTGCCATAACACAGAAGATCTATTGAAGCAAAACTCGTGATATTAATAATTAATATTAGAGGAATTTAAAGCGAGTAAGAGCTGAGGCCAATCTCAAAATACGATATAATTTCTGCGTGCAAACGGGCTAAATTAAATATACGCGTTATATGTCATAATGTGCGCAGTGTTCAGACACTGGATAGTGATGCTCCCATATGTATCAACCCCAAAGTCTCTGTTAACACAGATTTTATATATTACAGTGATAGTTTCATCCTCCCTTTTCACCTTATTTCGCACTTGATTTTTAAAAGTACATTTGAAGTGTATTTACTAATAGAAATATTGATCGATAGTAAACAATGCAGAAGATCGAAAAACTTTGCAGTGTACATTCTAATTAAAGTGTGAAAACGTGTCAAGGGAAGAGACAATTCCTTAAAGCACTAGTTCCTGGCTTTAGACGGAGTTTTAATAATATTGTTAAGAGGCTACAATAAAAACGTTATATTAATACAGGGTTGATCGATTGTGTTCGACGATCGTTTAACGTTATTTCCTAATTTATCTTACGGGGGTTTAACACAGAGTGAAAGTGTTTTTCATCAGTTCTAGTTCTGGACCAATTTAACTAAATACTATATAGTTAGGTGTGTGTACATTTATGAATTGTTATTAAAGTTAGAGACTTTGTTTTTCTTTATTTGTTTAAAATGTTTTAGATTTTATTCGCACGAGTGCCTTAAGATACACCTAACAGTATTCGTTGTATCGTGTTATATTTTTTATATAAAAGTATATATATATAAAATATATATATATATGAAAATTCATATATATATCTATACATAAAATAAGTAAATTTATATATATTTGTAGATTCTTGATCTACGGAGCATATTTATACACGTGTACATAATTTTGCCTTAGTTATCGGAGCATATACATTATCAACTATATAATTTTTAAATATATATTGAGATTGAGATGAAATATTTTATAAATCACTAATCTGATAGAAAAATCAGAATTTTTTACAGGGAACGTATACAAAATGTGTTGTGCTAAAGTTTATTGTTGCTATTGAAACACACGAGATACATATTACCGTCTCAGATACACATGATATACCAAGTAAGACATGTCCAAAAACCAAAATTTTTAGCTTTATCATACTGTCTCGTATTACATGATATAAAAGTTAATAATTTTTTGCATAATTACACCACAGTACAATAATTTGATGCCACATTAATTGTTTTGTTGCACTGATGAAAACGCATGATCACTATAGATAAAATGATTATACTGTTACAGTAATATACAGAAAATTGTATAATATAAATTATTAGTGGCGACGAGAGATTGTTAATTTTTAAATCTGCGAACGCGTAATGATAAAGATTCTTATCTAAAAGATTCATATATAAGATGCATGTACAATGCATGCATATGCACTTCAAATGATATCAAGTGAACTTAAAAACATTGATAGATTAATATAAAGAAAGTATAAAAAGTCCTATATAGATACAATAATTATAAAAATATGAAATCTGATGTAATAAGATGTTGCGGAATACTTTTGATTTTTTATGTATAAGACAGTTGTGAATATCTTTGATAATTAATTCTCGATGAATATTGTTATTATTTGTTGTACAGAATTCATTCAACAACTTTTAGAATAATCGGTTTTCGAATATATTCGTAGTACAAAACGTCAAATACGGTAAAAACGTATATTAATGTTACATTGCAGTAATCAAATCTATATAAATATTTTTAGATTTAAAAAAATAGAATAAAAATTTTATAAAGTGTTAATTACTCATAATGATATATATATATATATAGATATTACATAAATATATACAATAATATATACAAGTTCTGCTGTGTTATGATTTAACTAAAATCTAAATCATAAAACTGCTGCTGTGTTTAGTTTGTATACTATTAATTATATTGGAAAAATATATACATATATATATACAAAAAGTTACATCCTTGAACTATATATGTACAGATATCAATATTGTACATTAAATCCGTACATTGATACGATGCAGCATGGTATTCCACTTAAGGGAAATTGACAAATTGAAGAACTCTTTTAAATGTCTCATTCATTAAGTTACTTGTAATGTTTTACGCCTCAGCGTTTACCGAGAAAGAAAGTACCATGATAATGTACTGTACACGGACATTACTGATCGTCTACTGGAATTTCCGATTTGCGCATAATTATACGAAAAATGCGTTACTACAAGCGAAAATGAATTCCTGTATGAACTTAACAAATGGGAAACGTTGGTCGTTCATCTGAAGACCGACTAAATTTACGCCGCACGTTAAGAACTTTACCGAATTTTGACGTTTTAAAGAACCGAATGACGGTAGTAGATCGGATTTCTGACTTCCACTAATGTAAATCTGTGTAAGCTCATGCAGGAGTGTTTCCGAATAACGATAAATCTTCGTTAGCTAATTTGTGTAATATATCTTAATATATTGACAGTACAGAGGGACCGTGAATCATTTGTACTGGATTATTTACCGAAGCGTATGTATCTGTTTATTACATATTTATTGCCTTGCATTATTTATAAATATATGCATAGCACTCCGACGAATTAATTTTTTCAGACACGTTTGCTCTTAAATTTTGAAATTTATATATATATAATAAATTATTAAGAAATTACATCCAAAAACCAAAATTAAATTGTAAATATCGAATAGCTTCTTTCGTCTTTTGAATCTTAAGTATAAACGTATCGCGTGTTACATACAGTATCTTAATTTACTCTTGTATTTTTTTAAAGTAAAAATTGCATTTGTTTCTAATATAGAAATTAAACGAGATTGATACGTGTTCTTTACAAATATGTGTGTGCGCATCTAACATTAATTTTTCAATCTCTACTGTGCAAAATGAAATTCTCTTTATCTAAGAAATCTAAAGAAATCCTTTGAATAAAATCATAGTTATACGTGGTATATTTCTCATTCACGACGTGACTTCTAATGTTATCTAATGTCAAAAGTTAATTCACACTTTGGAAAAGGATTTATATTATACGACAATCGCGCAGCATATCTCATTGCAACTCGTGGTTTTGGGATAACAATTAAGCGACATAATTCATGATACGTTTTCGATTGTAATATCGATTTTTCATGTAGGAAATAATTATTATGATTTATTTACAAATTTTGTGAGTGCAGAATATCGCTTTGCGTATCGTGTGAAAACTCGTACTTTTTTGCGATTTAATTGGAAAAGATGCATGATATCCAATAAGATTTTACAAAAATCATTCGCTGTCTGAGAATATGTCAACGGAATTGCGAGAATTAACAAATACGTGATCATTCCACGAATTTACGGTAGCGAAATCTGTAAACATAGGGATATGATAAATTTTATGATGTTAATTTCTGTTATTATATTTACATGTACTTAGGCTATGAGAGTGTATAAAGAGTTCAAGTTATTATAGTCAAATGAAAATAAAGAGTGAAGTGTATATGAAGAAATAGACGTTGTTTTTTATTGCGTGAATAATCGATCGATTCAGTGAATCTAAAATCTGAAACAAGAGAAAAATGTTAGTAATATATCTTGTATTTTATTCGCATGAAATTTTTATGTTTATCTCGTTTTTTCTTAAAAAATTAGATAAAAGCGGAACAAAAAATCGGAATGTCCCTCGAAATGTATTCTCGAAAAATTGTTAAGTCCTTTTTTACTTTTTAAATCAAAATTTATATTATTTTTTTTAAAAGATTTTTCGATACTTTTTTAAACAATATTAGTCAATTCTTATGTTAAGATTGCTTAAGGGGTAACGCTACCCTCGAGGCTCTAAAATGATACCTAAGTTTGGGAATTTATTGTGGATAAATAAATAACTTTATTTAAAAATTACTTAGAAGACTTTACTGTACATTTGATTGATCACGGCGTGAGAACACTAACCAACCACACAGTACAATTCACACAGACGATGGTACTGCGCATGCGCATCGCGAACATTTGGGACTCTATACCTTTCTCTCTCGCACAGACGTTGGTTTCACGTTCAGCGCCCTATTCCCCTTCCAGTAGTATATGTTCTAAGGTACGTATCAAGCAGAAACATGGGGTCTGTTCGTTTTGGCGCTGAACTTTTGCACCAGTTCATTTTTCTTCCTTTTCTATCCGGGAGGAAAGAAGAGAAAGAAAGATGAACTGGTGCAAAAGTTCAGCCAAAAAGAACAGTAGGCCTATGGTCTGTTTTCTGTTCTTGCACTGGACTGTTCTAGAACTCTCTTTCTCGCTTTAAACAAATATCAAACGTATATTTACCTCAGTTTAAGTTCCAAAAAGTGTACACTAGTTCAGCCACAAAAAACAGACCTGTAGAAAATGGACTGCGCGATCCGTGTGTCAAGATGGTCGATAGGGATGAGAGAGAGGGACCAAGGCAGACGGCCATTTCTATCTCTTTCCATTCAATGGTGTAATGGGCGAGAGAGTGAGAGGGGAATTGGCCGTCTCCCACGGACCTCTCTCTCATTATTGTCGACCACATTTGGTACATTACTTAGGGTTTGTCGCGTCGCATGCTCCAATATGTTCCAATATGCAGGCCCGTCTACAATACACGGAGTAAGAAGTAAGAGTAAGAAATTGACCAATCACAGTCGAATGTGAGAATAATCGACTGTGATTGGTCAATTCCTTACTCTTACTTCTTACTCCGTGTATTGTAGACGACGCCTGCTCCTACCATAGCTCCTACTCACTCTATCAAGCGCGTTGGAGTAAGTAGGAGCTATGGTAGGAACATGTTGGAACATGCGACGCGAACAAACCTTTAGATACGGATCGCGCAGTCTATTCTCTGTAGGTCTGTTCTTTTTGGCTGAACTTTTGCACCAGTTCATCTTTCTTCCTTTTCTCTCCAGGAAGAAAGAAGAGGAAGAAAGATGAACTGGTGCACAAGTTCAGCCAAAAAGAACAGGCCTTATGTCTTTGTCGTCAGCGGACAGCGACTTGTTAGTGGTAGAGAGATACGCATTAATTGGCGATCTGGTTGTCTGGAAATCGCCATTTGCATGGTACTGTGACTATGCTTGAGTCGGAAAATTAATCAAGGGAAAGCCAGAAGAATAATCGTCAGTCCTCCTATTGATTGTTTGGAGGCGTGAGCCATAAAAGAAGAAGAAGAAGAAGAAGAAGAATCGTCATTAATGTCTGTTGAATTGAGTTAGTAACCAGTAGGGAAGAATTTAACTGAGTTGAAAATCGGACATCCAGTAGGCAGAAGAAGAAAAGATTGTGTTGAAGCGTTTCGCTGTGACACGGTGAGTAAAAAATTTAATGTAAAGAAAAAGAAAGAAGGTTCTTTACTGTGTATCAAACAATACCTCGACGACGCATTTCTTTTATTTTAAATAGATTAGAGGTCAATTCTTTTTCCATATCCCAAGGTATGTGTTAAAAAATTATTCGGAATGCATTTTCGATCGGAATTATTCAATTATTCTCTAGACTTCTATTATATTTTCTTGGGAGAACGAAATAATTCTAATCGGAATACATTCCGACTCGTTCCATATAACGGATGAATGTTCCGGGGCTGAACTTTTTGCACAGTTCATCTTTTGTCATTTTTTCTCTTCAGTGTGAAAAAAATAAACCCTACAAGAAGGCCAAGCCTGGAATATAAAAAAAGAATAGACCTTGATTTTTATTCCTACACTAAACCTTTTTTTCTCACTTTCACCAAATACCTTACTTTAATTTCCAAAAGTTTATACTAGTTTTACAATAAAAAATAGGTCTATGTGAAAGTGAATATAAGAATGCATTCGGGGAGTGTGTTTTCTCTATTGCATCATCCTTGTTTTACATCTAATTAATAACAGAGAAGATAGAATAACAATGCTGATAGCATGTTCCTCGAACAGTCCAATAATAAGTATGATGTAATTGCAATAAAACATTGTAAGAACTTGTATGGTTCATGATTAGGGAACTAAATGTATTGAAATTCCTTAGGCAAACACATTCATACAAGCTGCAATATGTGATGATTTACTGATTAAGAGGACAAAATTAGATATTGTTTGAATATATAATTATTTAGTTGAGATTATTTAACTTTCACTGGCATGTGGGACTTTAAAAGTACAGTTGATTTTTTGATTGTGGATTCTGATAGCTGAATTTAAATCTGTAAAAAATAAATAAAGTGAAATCTAACTTCTATTATAGTAAAAACTCATTAAAGTGTTCACAAGTATGTAGGAATTTTTTCGAATTTTTATACAAATTTAGAATAATATGAAAATCTACACTGAAGTTCGAAGATGAGATTGCAAACAAAAGGTGAAATTTTCATCTTGCTGACGAAGGTTAAGAAACTAATTTTGTTATGTATATTGTACTTGCCTCATTTCTCATACACATTGTAATTTTACTTGACAATAGGTAGCTTAACTTAGCTTGTTATTAGCAATGTAAAAATAAGGATATATGTTCTTGTTTGACCACGAAATGTTCGTGAAATTTTGTTTGAAAAAGGGATCAATTTATTTTCTGACCTATATCGAATGCTTTAATTATTTCATTAAAAACTTGATATTGAAATAGATAATTTTATAATTACTATACTGTTCCAAATCTCTAAGAATAAAAGACTTTGAGAATTCTGCCGTTTTACCTTCAAAATTGTCAATAACACAGCTTTTTTTCAAATGCTTTGTTTCATATTTCTTCTAGAATCTCTTATATTTAGCAATAAATTTTATTGTACTGATAATGACGAAAAAAATACAATGGCTTTTTAATAATTTTGATATAATTTATAGAATTAGATTCTAAAAATGGCAGACGCGGACCTCATAGTTTCTTGCCCCTACAATCCATCGCATCGTATTCGCAGATATAAACTTATGAATCATATATCGAAATGCAAGAAACATAATAAAAAGGAAAACATGGTAGAGTGTCCGTTGGACAAGACTCATATTATAGACAAGGAACATCTCAGGGTATGTATATTCAAATTTATTATAATATGTTTCAAAGTTGCATATCTTGAAAGATCTTTCTGTTCTTCCTGTTATTAACATCAATTTTATTAATCTTGTAGGAGCACATTGAAATGTGTTCTAGTATTGGAAGAGCGGCAGATATGGATATTGGAAATATTGAAGTAAGAGATCCAGATCCTCCTGTAGCTAGTGGTAGCTTGTTTTTAAATGAAAATTGGGCAGAGGTGTGGAACATAAGTAACAATTAGCTAATGTAAACTGATACTGATTTACATTACATAACGTATATTTTGTTTGACAGGACCCAGAAGTTCCGTGTTACAATCCGATGGAAGTTTCGGCTAAAAAGCCGGTGCTTCGATCTGTCTCTGGATTGTCAAAATCAGAGAAAAGGAAATTTAGGGACAATGAACGAACGCGTATAGCAAATCTCAAAGGGCATCATTCTGTTGGTGCAGTCTTAGAGTCTATGAACACGGTAAAGTATATTTCATGCAAACTTAATATAACAATTTTTGAATATATGTATTTAATTCTTTAACTATAATTTTGAAAATTACACTTAAGTTTTAAAGTGTCCTGTTTGAAGCGCACAGAATGCAAGTAAATCTTTACAGCGACTGATAGAGGAAGTTCAAGTTTTTTATACCTACAATTTAGAAAGAAAAAAATTTTGTTTCAAGTCCAAATAACCTATTTCTGTAGTTGAGGATTAAATAAATAACATTGTGATCACACTATATTGATATAATTATATAAGTATCCTTTCTGTTGCAATTTCAGACTCGTGAGGCACCATTATATCCAGTACGTCCTCCTCGTTCTTATGCTACTGTAGCATCAGAAGATACTGCAGCGTCGCAAGCTACTGCAAAGGCACAAGCTACTGCAGTGTCCACAGGCACTTTACAAAAAGACTTTGATAAAATGAAAATACATGAAGATGAAAAACACGATCACGATGATGATCATACTGTAGGTGCTCGTGCTAACTTTGTTCCTAACTTTCGTAATGATTCATTCCACAGAATGTTATATGATGAATTAGCTCCAGAAAATGACGAGATTGAGCAATTAGAACAGTCTCTACGTAACACTGACACGGTAATATATTACATTTTTACATAAACATTTGATTAAACTTGATTGTAAATAAGTGATATAAGTGTATCCTTTTTCAATCTTTTAATTACTTATTTTCAGGCAATTTCCTTAAAAGATTATTTCCAACAAGTTAACAGAGAAAATGAAAGCTCTTCAATTTCTAATCGAAATCAAAAAGAGAAAACAACAGAAGTAAGAGGTAAAAAAACTGAAATGAATGCAACTTCGGAACTGCTCAATGTTGATATGAAGAAAGCAAGAGACGAACACATTGCAAACACTTCGAGTGTGTATAATGAACAAGTTACCGATACACTTCTAGCTTTATTGAAAGATGAATCAAGAGCCAAGAAACAGTCTATGAATGACACTGTGAAGACTGATCAAATCGCTAAAAATTTTGATGAAAAAGGACCAGTACTGGACGAGATATTCAATCAATTCACTGAACGATTAGCTTATTTAAACGATATTCAGAGTACTGCTGCTGTGGAGAGCGCACGAGTGAGTCAACAACTGAAAGATCTGAAAGAACTTCGTGATCAGATGGCTTTGAGAAAGTAATTATTTCTCACATTGATGACAATTGATTGATAACAATTATATATTGTCTGGAGCAACATAATAACATTTTTTTTAAATCGTCACTACACGTTTCGTGTAATCTTTATTATGAGGTATAAACACCACTACAGTACAATTACTAAAAGATGTGAACTCGTTAATTACTGACAAATATCTATTTTCTCGTGTATACATGTATGTACAAATAAGAAAGGCCTATATATGTTCCAAAAAAAGAGCTTATGCCAGGATGTGTTCGGTAACAGACAGGAAAAAAATAGAAAGAGTTATTTTAAATAGTATATAAAATAAGTCAATAAATTTGCAGTACGTTCTATTTATGAATGTTCAAGTATCACTTTAAACATTCATAATGACAAAATTTTGATGGAGACCTCTTTTAATTACATGTCTGTTTATGCGTACTTCAGACACTTGCGTAAATATTTAGACATTTACAATTAAATCAAACTTTAAAATGACGGTATTCTTTTGATTTCTATTTTATTTTATCATCTAAAATTATTTCTTAAGTTTTTTCCTCATCTGTTGCCCAAAACATTCTGTATATAATAGAAAACAGATTAACAGATGTGTATAGATGTTGATATAAATCTGTATATCGGTGTTTGTATGAAGGGTTGCGTTTGGACGCTTATGCGCTTTAAGCACTTGTAATCATTATTTTATCGTTCATTAGACGTAAAATAAGGATAGAAGTACTGAAAAGCGCTGAAAACATCTAAATCGATCGCAGCCAAGATGTTATAAATTGCTTCTCTATACCTCAGATAAGTTTATATTATAAACTTCATGTATTGGGTCTAATAAAAAAATAAACTTTAATGGTACATGTTAATGAAGAGTATTATTATGTACAAATAAAAAATATTTAAACTATCCTCTTTACATCTTGAAGCCTTCGTTCATTCTCAAGTTGTAAAATATGAGAAAAACGAATAGTGAAGAAAACAAGATAAAATTGTATGTTCGAAAAATAAATGATCGCATTGTTTATTTTGTATTACCGCGGTATTTATATCGATTTTAAGATTACCGTAGCGATACTTGTCGATTTTTCATGGCGACTTTCGAGTAATCGAAAACTACCAACTGTAGCGATTAACCTGCTAATCATTCTTCGAGTCGAAGTGTCAGATTCAGGATTGTCGGGCACTGTTGAACTTGTGAGCGGCATTTTCTTGATACGACTGATAGATATTTTAATAACATAAAACTACTTTCAAAATGGTAAGTTGACGAGTCTCATTGCAGCTCAATATTACATTTATTCAGTTCTGAAGTCAGCTCTTCAAAATACTTTGGATACTGTTGTTGCTTATAGGTTATGCTGGAAATGCATTGTCATCAAGACTAACATTTATCATAATTTTAAAATATAAACGGATCATAAGTGTAATTATTGCTAATATGGCACATATTTAATGCATAGAATGTTGAAATCACGTCAATCTATCTGATTTAAAGTTCTGACACTTTTAGCAAAATATAAAAGAATGTACCTACACATTAGAGACTTTCTTTTACTTAAGTGAATCTTTTGATGAATATAATTGTTTTATTTTACTCATATTTGCTCGCTTATATTTGGGATAAAATAAAAATTTAAACTTGAATAGAAATTTTGATAAAAATTGTAAAATTTTGAATTGTTCATCGTAATTGATTCAATATTTTTTAGCTATGTTATATATTTTACTTATTTATTTTTAGGCACGTAGATATGATACACGTACCACAATTTTCTCGCCAGAAGGAAGACTGTACCAAGTCGAATATGCTATGGAGGCTATAAGCCATGCCGGCACTTGCCTGGGTATATTAGCAAACGACGGTATTCTACTGGCAGCTGAGAAACGTAACACCAACAAGTTGCTGGACGAGGTATTCTTCTCCGAAAAAATCTACAAGTTAAACAACGATATAGTTTGTTCAGTGGCTGGTATAACTTCGGACGCAAATGTCCTGACAAACGAGTTGCGCCTTATCGCGCAGAGATACCTTCTTCAGTATGGCGAAGCTATACCTTGCGAGCAGCTTGTCTCGTGGTTATGCGATGTTAAACAGGCATATACTCAATATGGTGGAAAGAGACCCTTTGGTGTATCTATCTTATACATGGGATGGGACAAATACTACGGCTATCAGTTGTATCAGTCAGATCCTAGTGGAAACTATGGTGGCTGGAAAGCAACGTGTATCGGGAATAATTCAGCAGCAGCTGTGTCGTCTTTGAAGCAGGAATATAAAGAGGGCGAGACAACTCTGAAAGACGCAATGGCACTTGCTATCAAAGTACTCTCTAAAACGTTAGACATGAATAAACTCACTGCTGAAAAGGGTACATTTTTATTTGAATATAAATTAGAGTAATTGATTTTAATCTCTATTTCTATGAATGTAGATTAATTTCAGTCTTGATTTAATTTACTCTTTTTCTAATTCTTAAAAAAGATAGAAAATAAGTTGAACAAGATTAAAGTTAATCTTCATTCATAAAAGTGGACATAAGTTGATGAGATTGTAAACACTTTTTTAATGAATTTAATTGGACGCATATAGTGAAATATAAATATTTGGAATTGTAAAATATACTTTATCTAATGATAGAATAAAATGTATTGATTGCAGATTTAACCTACATTTCTACATTTTTATTATATACACTTTTATATCAATCTGTGTTGACATAAAAATGTATACAATATAGTTTTAATATCAGTGCGTCTAATCAAATTCGTTATTAGACACATTTTGTGATAGTTTGTAACAAAGTTATTGACGTACATTCACTTCTTTTACTCACAGTGGAAATGGCGATACTGACGCGCGAAGATGGTAAAACAAAAACGAAAATACTGCCAGCGAAAGAAGTGAACGCCTTAATCGCGGAACATGATCGATTAGAAGCACTGGCGGAGCAGGCGAAGAAAGAAAAGCAGAAATCGTAGAAATTTATATTAAATAAGAAGAAGATTAATCCACTGTGGTGACAAAGTTTACTGTATCAGGAAGAAATTGATATACATACAACTCAAGTGTTTATATATGTACTATAAATTATTTCTTTGTCGCAGGAGTGAATCCTTACAACAACATTATCATCTTGATTACAAAACAACGGTTATGATAGGATTAAAAGTTTTTCCATAAATATGTATCACATGTTATGCTTCTCCTCCTTGCAATTTCCCATGTTCTCATCTCATTAGCATAATTGATGTGATTTTGAATAATTATAATTGCCCAAGGTTTATTTTAGATTAATTATAGGTCTATAATTTGTGTTAGAATTTGGGATAGAATTTGATTCAATTTTACTTATAATGTTAATACACACAAAAATAATTGAAGACCCATAAATGCATACACATTAATTAAAAAACACGTCGAAATATAGCACTAGTTGATTTTTGAATTAATATACAACAAATTAAAAATGTTTGAAGACTCATAAATACATAAGTATTAAAAGACGCGTCAAAATATAGGCATGTAAGTTTACGAATAGAATTCTATCCTGAAATGTGAATTATAGATTATGTAAAATTAATTTAATTTTTAATAATAATTTCTATTTTAATACAAATTAATATCTATATAGTACACTAGTTGGTTTTTTAATTAATATATAACAAAAATATTAAAATATATTCAGTAAACACAAGATCTGAGATGTTAACTCCTCTCTCTCCTTAGAATATTAAGGGTCTGTTTTCTGTGGCTGAACTAGTGTATACATTTGAAATTTAAAATGAGATAGGTATACGTTTGATACTTGATGAAAGCAAGAAAGAGAGAGTTCTAGTACAGCCCAGTACAAGAATAAAAAACAAACCTAAAATTTTAACTTTTTCTATCCTTTTTAATTTTTAATTTTTTAATGAAGACATGCAATAATAAATCAATATAATTTCCGAAGATTAAAAATGGACAATATTTTAAGAAAAGGAGCACCAATTCGAACTTTGCCTTTAAATTCTCCATGAACATCGGAATGTTATTACGTGTATTAAAAAAATACATCAAAAAGCATACTGAAAAAATCAGATTTTTGGTGAAAGTTTATGAGGAGGCTTTGGGGATTGTTGGAAAATTGAAAAAAAAAGTGCAAAAGTTATGTGTCGGATCATATCAACCAGGCTGTCAATGCGGTCCCACTCCCGGGCGCGATCCCACTACTGCCCGCCACGGAGACTTTTGGCTGCTGGGTTTCCCCTCTGGCCCGGTTCGCCTCTCCTTAGCTAACCTGGCCACCCCGGACTCCTCCAGGGTGTCCATATTGATGGCGAGCTTAGTGCGGACACCCAGTCAACGTGAGCCCCGCACCAGCAGGTACCCCCGACCTCAGACCCTCCGACATAACCAGCCTCCGAGTAGCCGGATTACAGGAGCCGCCACACTCCCAGCTGAAAGAGTACTTGCGACTTGTCCTTATAAGCTACTGGAGATCGATCAGTTTCACCTAAAACTCATCCATAAATATCGTTTTTATAGTCGTAAAAAATGTAAATTAAATATTTCTCGAGTATGAATTAAATATTTTGCAATTTTGGGCTCTAATTTCTCATACAATCAGATATATAAAAAATATATAAAATTAATATACGTTAAATGGAAGTGACTGACAACAGCGCCATTTAGGGTGTTATTGTGTTTGAAGTCGCTCGTTTGATAACTTGATAAGTTCGATAAGATATTGTCGGTAATAGAGATCCTCAAATAATGCAATATAAAATTATATTATTTTAATCTCGGTTTTTATTCTTTATACCTTTTTAATTTCTATTAATGTAGGTTAAGTTTTATTTATCTCCTTATAATTATTAATCCTTTTCTTAAATTCTTAGAATTTCTTAGAAATTCTTAGAAAAAGAAAATAAATTAATCTATATATTAGTAGAAACGGGCATAATTATTAATTATATAAATTAGAAAAAGATAAACAAAATTGTACTTTAGAGTTTATATATTTTAGCGAAGATATAAACCACTTTTGGCTATTATTTACCATGCATTGGTAAACCTAACTCAGGTGCAGTCGATAATCAAATGTCAGAAGATAACCAAGAGTTCCGACATTACCAACCGTCTCGGTCATTCTTTCGGCGGTGTGGGATGTGGGAATTGGGATACACGATACACGCCAAGCGAGGTTAGATCGGGGCGGAGGTGTAAACCGACACGAATCATGTTGATTTATTTGTAACAGGTGACGACGAAGGGATTCGACAGAAACGTAACATGACAGAGGCACGCAATTCGTATTGTTGACGATAGTAAAAATACTCGCTCGCGGACGACGATCTTCTCGCAATGGCCGATAATAACCTGCCGAAGGTTTTTGCAGCTGAGGACTTTAACCCAGAGAAATGTGAGTTATTGAGTACGCATACCGTGTTCGAGAATATGAAGAATTGACGATTTAAAAAAATATCATTATGTGATCGATCGTATTTTGTTTTCAATTTATAATATTTGATAAGATATTTATGTTCCACACTGTACTGTGCCTCTCTTTTTAGTTCGATATAAATTGTTAATTTATTAATTACGTGAAATTGGAGACGAATATAAAAATATACAAAATATGTAGATACATATGAAAATATATTTTTAAAGTCAATCGTATATTTTATCGATCTCTGATACTTGACGAGATGTTCAGGATCTGTACTGTATCCTTTCGCTTTTTTTTAATCCGACAAATAGTTAATTTACTAATTAATTATATATAAAATTGAAAATAAATATAAAAATATATTTAAAAATTTGTATGGGATCGTATTTTATCAATCTCTGATACTTGATGAGATATTCAGAATTATGCTATATTCTCTCTCTCTCTCTCTCTCTCTCTCTCTCTCTCTCTCTCTCTCTCTCTTAAGTTCAACATAAGTAGTAATTTATTAATTAATTACATATAAAATTAGAAAATAATAAGGAAGTACATAAAAACAGTAAGTTTAGTATTCATCTGTTATATTATTCTTGAGGCTTTCACGGGTGTTTCCTATATGACAATCTTGAACACGGAGAAAACCCGCGAAACACAAGATTGTCATTCATCTGTTATAGCTAATTTTGTTCTTACAGTTGTGAAGGAGCTGAGTGCACAATGTATTGGTGCAGACGAATTGAGGCAGCAGCGCGCAAAAATCCAGGAACTGGCAAACAATACATCTGCTCAATTGAAACGGAATGTCTATCAGAACTATATGCAGTTTATCGAGACTGCCAAAGAGATCTCGCATTTGGAGAGCGAGATGTATCAGTTATCTCAGCTTCTGAGCGAACAGCGTGCTTTGTTGAGTACTCTAGGTTCTACCAGAACAACCGGCGTCGTTTTCGAGGATTTGTCCGAGTCACAGCAGGAGAATTCGGCTGACTCTATGTCCAAAGAGGAAGAGCAAAAACAAAAACTCATTCAATTGATTGAAAATGTGGAAGGCGCCTTGGTTGGTATTTAATGAGTGAAATATATAAGGAGCTATAAGGAATGGTTCTTTTCAGCAGAATTTCTTGGTTCATCATTTCTCTTTTTCTCTTCGTGTTGGAAAAAAAAGAGAGAAGATTAACAGTACAAAAAGTTCAGCTAAAAAGATGTAGATTTATTAGATTTAGTTGATGCTTTACTCCTTTTTTCCTATTTCTCTTTTTGCAGAGTCTAGCCGAGACTCCAGGACGTGTGTGTTTACACGAAGGTTCCCTGCTCGAGTTAGATCCGATCGACGGTACGCCGTTAAAAAGAATTCACGCATATTTATTCAACGATGTTCTAATGGTTGCGTCCTGGCTGGCGAACGGTGGCAGACGCGGCCCGCCTAGGTACAAAATGCAAGCAGTTTATAATCTAGAAAGCCTGGCGATCGTTAACGTGAGGGATCACGGCACTGTGAAGCTGGCGTTCAAGTTGCTGGCATTCTCCGATACGAGGGTGTTTCAGTGTGCCACAGCGACAAGTAAAGTTAGTGTTTCAAAACAACGACCGCGAATCACGAAGGGATATTATTTGAACCTACTTACTTTGTAGAAAGAGTGGTTAGATAAATGCGAGCAAGCGAAAAGAGCAAAGCTGGCGGAAGAGAATTCAGTCAACGCACCGGAAAACGATAAGCATCCGAAGGAGGACAAAGCGGTGCCGTCTCGTTCGATGTCTTTGGAGTCGAATACGTTAGGTAAAATTTGCAAATAGAAATGGTTTTGCATTTCATAAGTATTTTTCGTTACTCATATACTATATATCCTATTTTTATTCATTTTATATTCGTTTCTATCAATGTAAATTAACTTGAATCTTGATTCAACTTACTCTTCATCTTGTTCTAATTCTAAGAATTAAAAAAAGATGAGTCAAGTTGAACTGAGATTAGAGTTAATCTGTGTTGGAAGAAACAGACATTAATTCTTTTTGTTGGGTTTTTTTCGTCAGGTACTTTTACAGTCGTTTAAATTGTTCTTAGGAATGGAAGACGACGATGACTCGGAGTACTACGAACCACTGCCGGAATGGGTGCTGGAAGTAGCCGAGGATCTAGATTCCTGCATAGCACAACGTCACTTCGAGGAGGCTTACGTCTTATTAGAGAAGGCAAAGACTTATTTGAAGGACGCTCAATCGACACCACTATTGACGGAGATTCAGACGAAGGTGAATGAGAGAGGCTGCTCGCTGGTGAATGTATTGACTAAGGAATTAGAGTTAAGCGCGGAAGCGAAGTCGCTACAGGGCGGCGGTCTGAGAAGCGCTCGACGTGCGGTAAAACTCCTTATACAGCTAAACAGAAGCGCACAAGCGTGTCACTTGTATCTGCGATTATGCAGCGCAGTACTGAAGGCGCGACTGGAGAGGATCAAAGAAGAGGGCACGATCGTGGCCTATGTGAAACAAATTAGTGCGATCGCCTTCAGCAATATAGTTGAGATAGCGAGAGAATTTCTGAAAACCTTTCCTAAATCTACAAATTGCACTTCTGGTAATTTAGCATCAAGATCCGCAAACGTTCCACAATCGAATAATGAATTAATTTTATTTACTTGTCGTTTAAGGCTTAGTTGTATGGTGCAGTCAGGAAGTGAAGCATTTAACGTCGCACTTATCTCAACAGCTGTTTGTGCCAAAGGTCACACTAAGCACATTGGTAGAATGTATTGTCACTGTTCGAAGTCATTGTGATCAGGTTTGTACACATGTCTAATCTGAATTTTGTATCTTCAAAAGTAATATATAAGTAGATAAATTTAGATGTATGGATTTTCTCTCTCTAAAGTAATAGAAGGATTTAAATATATATTGAAATATATTAAATAGATATATTTAAATATATTTAAGGATTCTCTTCTTTGTATATTATACGTGCAGATTTGAGCACATAATTCAATTTTCAGTTGACCCAGCTTGGCATGGACTTCCGTTATCAATTAGACGGCCAACTTAGATCTCCGTTAGCCAAAACTATTAAAGACGCAGGTGAAAATTGTCTCGACACAGTAAAGCGTCACGTGGCGGAGGACAATTGGCGACCGACTAATTTGGAAACTAGTCAGAATCTTCAAAAACTATTAACCGAGCTCGAAGACCTCGGTATCGGTGTACCATCGTTACAAACGAACGACTGTTGGATACCATTGACGTACAATACGATAACCTTCTCCAAGCTCTACGTCAATCTGTTAGAAGACTGTCTTAGTATAGCAACACCCGAACTTATATCTACAATAGACGGCGTGCTTGTGTCCGTGATGCGGGTCGAAGTTCAACATTTGATCGTCTCGCTTACGGATCCGAAATTGAAGCAAGAGGTTGAATGTTATGGCTATATTATATTACGAATAGCTCTATCATGTTACGAATAAATTCTAACTTGATAAAATTTTAATTTTTTAGCGAAAATTAGTACAAAACAATGCAGCCTACGTGCGAGATGTCATTATCGTTCGGGGCCTAGAACTGTATAAATCCGCAACGAATCAGAAATTCACGAAGCTGCTCGCTTTGAAAGAACAGATTGTATTCGAGTCCCCATCGCCTACAAAGCCAAGGCCAGCTCCGAGAACTTCAGTCCATAAATACTCTACCACGGAATATATCTAAACTGAAATAGAGAACGTTGAACCGCTTTTAATTTATAGATGAAGAGAAATGTCGCAGTAACGAACGCTTACTCGCATGTGTATACACGCGTGCATGCACACACGAGATAATGTAATATATTGTACATAGAAGACCCAATTCTTTGAAGTAATAAATACGGATATAGCGATATAGAAGTACTTCGTTGCACTTCTAATGCGGGTAAATATTAATTATAATGCCATCGTAGAGAGAGAACTTATTAGTACCTCATAGAACTTGATTAACGGACAAGTAAGTATATCGCATCCACGGAAACCATGATCCACACATTTTATGATCAGATTGGAGGACTCGGGCGCGTTATTTAGTGCCGCATTATTGTCATATCCTCAGGCAGCCTAAGGGTACGTGCAACACTAAATAACGTGCTTGAGTTCCCCGATCTGATCATAAAATGTGCGGATTATGGTCGTTCTCTCCGTGACGCAATATAAGGGAAATTCAACAAATCACCGACTATCGCACGGTTTCTCTAACAATGCGTATAATGCAGTAATTTGTAATAATGTAACATATATATAATATATTGAATTATGTACACATTTAATTCGATATATGGATAGATAGATATATATGTATATGTATAATTTATATATGCCTATGATTATTTATATATAATAGCATTATTTTGTACTGTTGTCGCTGCAATTACTAGTTTCATTGTTCATTTCCAGTCTCCTTTTCTTGGCGCGTATATCGGCTAGAGTTTGTTCTATACTTCTTTGATCCTTCTTGTTTTCACTGGGAACTGCAGGAATTTAAAGTAACAATTCTATTATGAGCAAGAGTCATCTGACTTTATGGCAATAAGTTTCATAATGTTTACTGTAAACATGGCCTCTTCTTTTCAGCTGAACTTCTTGCATTGTTCTTTTCTCTTTTTTTTTCTAACGTGGAGAGAAAAAAAGGAAAAATATGAAACCTTGCAACCAATTCAGCTGAAAAACAGACCTATAAATATTATTATACAATCTCAAAAACAATGATAACGAATAACTTGTGTCTGCAGTAAAAGTTAAGTGACTTGTGTGTCTATTTATGTTATACTCACCACATCCATAACTACTATTGGCTTCCGTTTTTCGAGCTGCTTCCAATGCAGCCTCCTTGCCGATCAAGTGCTGATATTTATCCTTGTAGTAGCTGTTGGGCACGAAATTCTCCTTTCGTTTCCTAGACTTCGCATACTCGGAGTCCTCTCTAGCCTTCCTTTCTCTCTCCTCTTTCAGTCTTTTTGCAACTTCTTCATTCCACTCTTCACCTTTGCGCAGTGTGTTTAACTGATCCTCCGAAGGCGCGTGCTCCTTCTTGAAGATCATGATGTATCGATCAACGCCTTCCTCGCCGAAGGAATACGCCAGGATATTCGCCACTTCTGCTACATCATGACTGAAGCCAGGATAGAAAACGTTATATTGGCTGCTTATATTCCATTACTCACTGCCAGTATTGAAAATCTAAAGTATATGTAATGTAATCTCTTAGTGAGCTCTATAATATATTGGAACATACTTTACCTACTAATAGAAAATTGCATTCTAATGGAAAAAAGGATAGCAAATATAATAAATACTTGTCTTTCTGACTCTTCTACTTATGATAATAAAACAACATTAGCCAATCACCGAATCCCTGACAAACAGTACAATTTTTGCATTACAGTGTCATTGTCTGTGTTCAACAGATAAAGCAGTTTTATAACTGTTGTAAAATTCTTTAATATGATTGGTCTTGCTTTAATTTCTTACTGGATCTAAATGTATAAATTATAATATATTAAAAAATTTTACAACAAAGCTGCTTCCTCTACTGAATACAACTAATGTTTAGGAATTGAGACACTGCTACTCCTTGGTGACTCCAATATTTACAGAGCTTACAGCATAAACTATAGATTTTCAATACTTGCAGGAAATAATAAAATATAGCCATTATATTATTTACAGGGTGCTTTCCAGCAAAAGACACAAATGATAGAATGAATCATTATATCCTTGTTGTTTGCCAATGTTTGTTAAGAAAAGATGAAATAATCATTATTGTTATACCATTTCTTTCCAACAAGAATCATTCCATGAGTAAAACATTTTCAAAGTAATATGTAATATACTTACATAATACTTCTGTATATCTGATCCATGGCAGGAAATTTATATTCCTTTGCGTTGTCATCTTGTACGAACTTATTAATCTTCTCTTCAACCTACAAAGGTAATGCGTTAACTGATTAGTCAAAAGATAGAAAGATGCAACTATATCATTAATAATAAATTATATAATATATTTGTAATTATTGATAAATGACTACATCATTATCTTTACACAAAAGTAACACAACTAAAAAAATGATTTTTGAGTTGTTACCATGAATAAATTAAATATAAACATTAATTTGTATCAATCAACAAAAGTTAATTAATTTTTAACTTTATTCCACACATCTGTTGAATAGTATCTGTGTTGCTTTTCAGATTTTTTGAAAACATCATAATAGTTACTTTCTATTTATATCAAAGCTCAGAATTCTCATCATTCATATCATAACTCAGTTGAATTCACATTTTTTTTCATTCTGACAAGTAAGATTCAACTGAAATTTTACTTATAATCTACACAAGCTCGAGACCATGTATTTTACTGAGTAAGTCTTAACTCACATTAAAAGTGAGATAATAAACTGTGTTGTTACATGATAACTTTGCCATCGCGAAATAAGCAAGTAGCAACGTAATTAATTGAGTATAAAATACAAAACTTTAGACTCGGTATCACTTGTGTAAAAATGGAAAGCAACTAATATCTTCTACAAGAGTGACACATTTAAATTGTGTCGTTTATGTAAATAAAAAGAGCTTCTACAGAGAGTATTTATAGAGTTAAGACTGTTTTGCTTCACCTTCTGCCGGAAGAGCTTCAACTTTTCTGCCTCGGCCTTTTGACACTTCTGAAATTCCTCCCGCTGTTCTGCATAATCGAAATGAGTTAGCTAACGTAATTCTCAAACAATTTGCTTATTTTTTTCTTTTCTAAAGTGAGCATTCTTAGGTTGGGAGTCAACTAACTTTTCATAAGGGCCTTCTGCTTCTCGTTTACCGACGGTGGCTTGTCCATGGATTTTAGAATGGATCCTAATAAATCCATAATTTCGACGACTTATTTAGTTTAATGCCAAGCAAGGAAAAATCGTAGAAAATCGTCCCACGGAATACTCCAAAACGGTCGGCTGTGCTCGGCTGAACACAGAATTTGACAAAATGATACAGAAGAAGACAAAAGCAGTTATCTGCAGCTATCTCAGTTCTCTATAACTACACTTGACTGTACTACGTCATGCTAACTGCACTTGAATACTTGAAATGAGATAAATATATAATAATAGGCGTGGGAGAAAAAAAGAGGAGAATGGAAAATATATAAAAAGTAAAAAAAATGTACAAAAAGTTTAGCTGCAAAAAACAATTCCGAATTCTACATTTTTAGTATTGTCAACACATTTTCCGCATAAAAATATACTACTAGTGTACAAGTAAATTCGACAAATGGTGTCAATAATTAATATAATAGTGGTGGAGAAAATGTCATTAAAATTTCGGTGAAATTTTAATGACATTTTTTTGAAATGTTAATGGAATTTTTTATCGAATTTACTTATTGCACTAGTGACACTAGTAGTATATTTTTATGCGGGTATGAAACATAGTTTATCTGATATATAATATAAATATATACTTAATAATTTACATAATCTTAGATATTATATATAATTATATATTAATTATTTTAATTATTACTAATTATTTAATCATTAAGTTAAATATTATTTATTTATAATTATTATAACTACTTTAATTTTACATCTTAATTGTAGTTACATAATATTATACTATTATTATTATTACATTATTACATATCATTATTTTGGCGTATAATTTATAATTTATAATATAAAAAAGTAAAAAATTTCTTATTCAACAATTAATTATACATTCCTACGCTAATTCCGATAAAAAATCGCAGCCAAATGCGAACGTATATTTTCAACTACGTGCAAACTGGTGCAAACGAAGTAGACTTGTCCAGCAGCGTAAAACAGGTAAATTTGTCCAGCGCTCTCGCTCGTGATTGGCTCGCGGCCGACCGCCATGCGGCGCGACGATAGTTCTCGCGATATTTTTCGATTGCGGTACTTCCGGTCGAAGTACGGCGGTAGCAGCAGCAGCAGCACCACCAGCAGCACCATCATCATCAGCAGCAACGAAGCAGACCACGGGGGACGCACGCACGTACGCACGCGGAGTAGCGATCGTACGCGCGTGTACGCGGTGTGTGTGTACGCGAAAGAGTGCGCTGAAAAAATAACTATTTTTTTAAGATCCGTCCCGAGTCCGGTAACCTCCGGCGGATCATCGGATCAGGATCGGAACGCGCAGTGGTTCGTTGCGGCGTGTGCAACTCCTCGTGTCCCGATCTCTCTCTCACTCTCTCTCTCTCTCTCACACATTCTCTCACACACTTCTCTTTCTCTCCCACCCTCCCTCGCGAGAGAATCGTATTATCCGTTTAGCCTAGCGGGCCGGCAGTGTGTTGTGCGCCGAAACAACTGATTAATATGGCGAACAGCATAGCACCAGACTCGTGGGAACAGCAGGCGGACACGAACGGCGACATCGTCGGCCCGCCTACGTCGCAGGACAAGTCCATCGAGAGCAAGTTCTCCACCCTGAATGTCAACGCCGCGGAATTCGTGCCTTCTTTCTGCATCAACTCGTCGCCGCAGAGCAACGTCGCTGCGACCACGACGGCCGACAGCAGCCCCTGCAATGTTGCCGCCGCCACCGCCTCCTCCGCCGTGTCCGCCACCGCCTCCGCCGCCGTAATGAATACCATAACCACCACCTCCGTGCCCGTCGAGATACATCATGGTCAGTCGCTTCAGCTGATTTCTGGATTTTGTCCCGCGCTCTGCTTTTAACAGCACTGTCGCGTGTTGTCACACCACGCACGCGGCCCCCTTGTTGTCACTAACCCCCTTCGTCGTTACACCTTCCTGTCCTCCCTCCTGGATTCCCGCCTCCATGGGACGATTGAACGCGTGGCAGAAGGTTACGCGTACTTCGCGTATATCGTCCACGTTTCCACGAGGAGATCAATCCCATGGTGTCCTGGTTGTATCCGGACGTTGATCTTTTAGGTACCATATGGTCTCATTTATATATGAGAAGCTCCTCCATTCTGACCTTCGTGTCAGACTATGACTCTTCTTTTTATGTCGATGTTAATTGCTGAGTATGTTTAGCCGTTACATGATTATTGAAATTGGATATGTGGGATCTTGTGATCAAACTGTAATATGAGAAACAAGACGCAGCGGAAGGAATTGTCGTTGCATACTTTATTGCTGCTGGATTTCGTTACAATTGTTTCTGCTTAATGACGTTTCATTGCTTCGTATCTGAGTGTCGTGCCATATTCGATATGCTTTGTTTGAATATTCAGAGTTTTTTCATCAATATTGGGATTTTTGGTGCTTGTAACACAGAAAATTTGTCATTTTTTATGTTTGATCTACGTTTGTGTCTGTTTTTTAACACAATTAGTAGAATATTTTGCTAAAGTTGGACAAATATTTTAAGAACATACTGTGTACAATGTTGGTGATAAATGTACATCAAACTGATAGCTTCCTTTTTAACCTTTGTAACAAAAAGAGATTGCGACTCGGCTTGAACTTTTATATCACATATTTGCAATATATTTTTTATAATTCAGAAAGATTCGGAAATATTTTTACTTTTATCTATAGATTATATATATCATAAATATTTGATATAAAAAAGGGTAAAATTAACTAAGTAATTAGTAAATTATATTTTCATAATAAATTAGAATAAATTATACAAGAATTAATGTTTAAACTGAGATAAAGTAGGTTCCATGTGATTGATATGCGCATATCATTATCTAATCAAATTCCTTTTTAATCTGTTATCTTTATCAAGAAATCCCTCTTAGAGGTTTCTCAGACATTATCTTTTTATTATTTTAGAAGTATTCTACAGATTAAGTTTGAATTGTGTTTTTTTTTTTATAGGAAATTCTACTCCCGTTGTTCTGGCAGATCCAATTGGCAGTCGAGTTGAGGAACCTCCTGCTGGGGGAGGGGCTCCACCGCCGAACGTCAATGACCAATTAAATACCAGCCCAGAACATCAACCTGCAGATTCCTGGGAAGAAGCAGCAGTTGATGGAGATCCTCTACTTACTCCAGAAAACGAAGAAGTAAGTATAAATTTAACTGAAAATGTGAAAAATTATTATAAATATGTTCTTTAGCAGCGATATTCTTATCATACAGTGCCCTAAATAAGCTACATCGACTTTTGGTGGATTTTTTAAGCATTTACTCTATTATTATATTTAATATTATTTCTAGGCTGATAACGACGAGGACGAAGAACTGGTTGTTAAAGTACCTAAAAAGAAACCTGTCAAAGTTGCAGAAGACACTAAAAGCAAAAAGGAACATGTTAACGTTGTTTTCATAGGTCATGTGGGTAAGTAGTAAATTTATGTAAAATATAACTGGAATACAGAGTAGAAAAAACTTCACGGAAGAATTATTGATAATTTCTTAATAAAATTATCATTGTTAGAGAGAGATATTATATCTGGTGTTTTGCAGACGCTGGGAAATCAACTATTGGAGGTCAAATCATGGCGCTTACGGGGATGGTGGACAAACGTACCTTAGAGAAATACGAGCGGGAGGCGAAAGAAAGAAGTCGAGAAACATGGTACTTAAGTTGGGCTCTGGACACAAATCAAGAAGAGAGAGAAAAGGGCAAAACTGTGGAAGTAGGCAGAGCCTACTTTGAAACAGAACGAAAGCACTTTACAATATTAGACGCACCCGGCCATAAAAGCTTTGTACCGAATATGATTGGTGGCGCGGCGCAAGCCGATTTAGCAGTCCTTGTTATTTCCGCGAGGAAAGGCGAATTTGAGACGGGCTTTGACAGAGGGGGTCAAACGAGAGAGCACGCTATGCTAGCTAAAACTGCAGGTGTCAAGCATTTGGTTGTATTAGTAAATAAGATGGACGATCCTACTGTTGAGTGGGACGAGGGTCGATACAATGAATGCAGGTATACATCGAATGCAAGATTTAGAAATAGAATATATAGTGATTCTGTCTAATATATGTTTAGAAAGATTTCATTTAAAAACTAATTGGAAAGAATTATTAGAAGGAAACAAATTATTAAGATCGGTTTTGTTCCTTTAAATATATTTTTATTTATTTTGATAATAAAATTGTGCGTTTCTCTACTCACATGAATAGAAAAACGTTAATATATCTTTCAGGGATAAGATACTGCCATATCTCCGTAAACTAGGATTCAATCCTGCGAAAGATCTTACGTTCATGCCAGTTTCTGGTCAGCTCGGTATCGGCTTAAAGGATCCAATACCCGAACATCTCTGTAATTGGTACAGTGGCCCACCGTTCATACCTTTCATCGATTCGCTACCCTCGCTTAATCGTAAAAGCAATGGACCTTTTATTATGCCGATCGTCGACAAATATAAGGATATGGGGACAGTAGTTATGGGCAAGGTTGAAGCGGGAGAAGCTAAAAAGGGACAGTCGTTGCTCGTCATGCCAAATAGGGTATGTATATATTTTTTTAAATAAAAATATTTTCCTATTTTCGGTCAAAACGGATCTTAGTGCTTAATAATACTAAATGTAAATTTTTACAAATATATTATTTTTCAATTTTATAACCTGCGTGCTGATAAGATTTGTCAGACTTAAAATGCAATCGCAAACTAAAGCTAAAATTAATATCTCAAATTAGATTGATTATTCATTTTAATTAAGGTAATTATTAGCTTCACTATTAACTTAGTTCTATTATAATATAAAGAGATTAATCTAATTCGAGAAATTAATTAAAGCTTCAATTTGCGATTGCGTTTCAAATCCGACAAATCTTATCGATGCGCAGTTTATAAGATATGTTTGCAAAAATTTGCATTTAGTATTAAGCACTAAGATTCACTTTGACCGAAAATAGGATTATTTCTACTAACTGATTTATTATCGATCTAATTTTGATTTATAATTATATATTTTTTGTTTCTGAAATTAATTTATATTTATCTAATTATATATATTTTTTGTTTCTGGAATTAACTTATATTAATTTATATTATTCTAAATCTAAATTATATTTTACATTAGCATAAAATGTTGATTTCTGTTAAATTTCCTTCTAAAATTTCTAAAATTTCTTAAGAAAGCGATTAACAAACTTTTCTATATAGAAAGCCTATCGATTATCAATAACTTTATTGTTTTAACAATAAAAATGGTTTTATATAGAATTGTAACTGTAAATGATACAACGATTTGCTCCAATTTAATATAGAAAAATTGTAATATTTTCTTTGTTGTGTAATTTTTAATGCTTCATATTTTATAACCTAAGTAAGATAATGTACGTTTATGAGAATATTTTGTTAAAAATTTGCAGACGGCAGTAACGGTGGACCAGTTGTGGTCGGACGATGAAGAAGTAACGTCTGTCGGACCTGGGGAAAATGTCAAGATCAAACTAAAAGGTATCGAAGAGGAAGATGTCAGTCCCGGATTTGTCTTATGCGACAGCAATAATCCTATCAAGACCGGCAAGGTCTTCGACGCGCAGGTAGTAATTCTCGAACACAAGAGCATTATTTGTGCGGGATATAGTGCGGTCATGCATATTCATTGCGCCGCTGAGGAAGTCACGGTAAAGGCGCTAATCTGTCTGGTGGATAAGAAAACGGGCGATAAAAGCAAAACGAGGCCGAGGTTTGTCAAGCAAGATCAGGTGGCTATAATGAGAATCGAATGCGCGGGAGTTATATGTCTCGAAAGATTCAAGTTATTCCAACAAATGGGCCGCTTTACTCTTAGGGATGAAAGTGAGTACTGATGATAAATCAGCGACGTTTTTTCCTCTGTCACTACCGTTTTTTCTCTTGTTTGTTCCGCGACTACGATAATTTTTACGATAAATATATATACTTGTATAATTTCAGATAAAACTATCGCAATTGGCAAGGTGCTGAAAGTCGTCGAGTAAAAGAAAAAAAATTTGCTTAAGTGTTATGACAGATTAATAATAAAGAAAAAAAAAAGATCATTATTTCAATGTGAAAAATATGTGACGATGCAAGGCGAGCACACGAGATATTAAGCAAACCGAACGGGCATGATGAAATTCCGGCGAATTAGTAATAATGTAACATATTACACACAACTCACATACTATGTACCGCAGAGCTATACAAACAATACATGCGTCCACGTGCTACGACGCGACGGGTAATGGGGTGGGAGGGGGGAACAAGAGCAAATAGATTCGATTATATAGATAAGGAGACCTACACAATCGAAAGAAACAAACTCAAGAGCGTGTGTTCCTTTTATTAGATAAACTGAACGACGGCAACTTGCATTGGAATAATTATAACGGATGATGATCAAATAATAACTGAGTCTCCTTGATAATAAAACAAGAAAAAACACGATATTTTTATTCTTCTGAGGTGCGACACACGGAAGTGGGAGTAAGATTGATATCGATTGCAGAAATTAACATTTAAGGAAATATATGATTAATATTATAATTATTATTGAATAATTATTATTAAAGTGGTGGTAAGAGTTGGAAAAAGAAATTTATTGAATAAATCAACAAAATAGTGTTACACAACAATTTATAATTATAAAATTAATATTACAATTATTATTATACTGTTTCTTATTATATTGTCATTAAAAACAAATTTGCAAAAAAGTGTGCCCTGATAATTTTAATAGGGATGTGGATGTACGTCACTGTACATCCCTACAGTATGACGGAGATTTCCTATGTATATTTTTTTAAACCATAAAAACAAATGGAATGGATCAAGTAGTGAATCGAATTTGCAAATATTCAAGGCGCACAAATGCGTCCCGCGCCCCGCGCGTGTTTTATTTCGTTTAAAATATTTTATTAGAATAGTTTTTACTGGTGGCCTATCACTCTAAACTCGTTGAAGCTCATTAAAATCGTTCGATAACGAATAGATACACGTAAAAATGCCTCAAATTTACTTCTAAATTTTTTTCTCTTTTTTAAGAGAATATTTTTTTAAATCTCTATTTTCTTAAAGAAATATTTTATACATATATCATGGGATATTTGTGAATACACTGGATATACAGATTCCTCGCACTTGACGCGCAAAAATGAAAGTTTTATTTGCTCAAATTGTTCGATGGTTTTTGTATATTCCCCGCTTCCTTACTACTAGAGCGATCATTGTCATCGATATCGAGTACGGACAACTTCAAGGCGATGAACCTATCCTTTTCTTTTATTACGCTTACATTTTTTTCTCAACAAACAGGCAGGGTTGGGTAATGCCAAGTTAAAAAGCTAAAAGTTAAGTTAAAAAGTTGAAAAGTTAAATAATTTTAATTTAACTTAGTTACATTTTAGACTCTTAACTGTTTAACTTTATTTAGTTACATTTTATCGATAACTATTAACTTTTTATTTAAATTTGTTGAAGTTAAGTCTCAGACTCAAACATATACTTCATTTAGAACATACTCTATATTTTACTTAAAAGTTTTGTTTGTATACATTATTTACATTATGTATTGATTTCAATCTAGCAAAAACCGTATATTTTAATGTATCTAGTTTTTGATAGGTAGAAATCTATATATATATAACAGTACATATATAAACAAAAAGTTTAAATAAAATATAAAGTATATTCTAAATGAAGTATATGTTTGTCATTTCCGTTATTTGTAAGACTCTGAAATCATAAAATAGAAAAAAATTTAACTTTTAATTTTTCAATTACTTTTTTTTATTAACTTAACTTTTAATTCAATTAATTTCATTATACATTAACTTGTATCTTAACTAAGTTAAATTTTCAAGGTTGTTAACTTTAACTTAACTTAGTTAAAAGAAAAAAGTAACTTACCCAACCCTGCAAACAGGTGTTTTATTTTACTTTCCGCGTACGCGGATTTTTTAATATACATCCGTTTCGGTTCAAGTAAGGAAAATACGCTAGGAAATGCAAGTGAAAAAAAAAATACAGATATTCATCGATTCTTTCTCTCTCTCTCTCACTCTCTCTCGCTTTCTCGCGTTCACGCGTTCACGCTTGTCCAGTTCCGATCGCAGCAAGGTTGGACACCCTGCAATCGGAAAGAGACAGATCGCCGAAGTGCCGCGCTCGAATTGTGACATCCTCAGTTTTCGGGAAGTTTCTTCTCTGTTTTTTCTCCATTTTTTCTCGTATTGCGCGCGCGGAGGAATCATTGACTCAAAAGGCGGTCATTGCGGATCCGGGGCTAGTTTCGCGTAGCCAAGCTTCTGGAGCACCTCCTTGATCTCGCGGAATACTGTTGGATCCTCGATCGTGCTCGGAAGCTGAAAAGTCAAGACTTCAAGTTAGCGACGACGGAAGGAGAAACGGCGGGTGGGGTAAGTTTTTCAAATTTAAAGGGAGATTCTCTCCAAATATCGCATTATCAATCTTTCTCTCGACGTAATATATTAAAATATTGATATATTTCTTTTGCATTTCGCTCGCTGACGATATATACTTGTAAAATCCGGCTAAACACAAAAGTAACAGCCCAGTACCTATGCAGAAAATGTCTAAAATCTATAACAAGACATAACTTCAGGATATTTTCCAAAATTTCTTATAAAATATCTTTAGCTACACTGAGAAAAAAATATAGTCAATTTTAATAATTTAGTTCAATACTGCCAACTAAATATTTACTTACAGTAACATTTCTTGTATCAAATAAATATATCTTTATATTTAATAAATATTTAGTTGGCATGTATTCAACTAAATATTTATTAAAATTGACTATATTTTTTTTCGGTGTAGAGCTTTAGATTTTTGAGACTTTTCGTAATTAATTACAAGTAATTTTACTTTTATGGTAACAACTCTCTCCTTTAAAAAGCCAGATTTACGCGATTGGATCAATTTAGACTCGCGGTTTTGGTATTAAAGATATTTCTTAAGGATATTCGATATTCTGCTAACATCATCGTAAAAATGATATAAATTTGTAAACCAAATAAAGAATTTTACAAACACAAAGCTACAGAGTTGCTTTCTCTGCTGAATGCTGCCAAATTACTTTTGTGTTTGACGGGATGACGAACGACTACACGTCGAATTCGCGATGTTTGAATTTTAATTGATTCTGTTCAGCGCATGGTAAGTGCGCTTCTGTCGTGTAATTTACACGGTCTTACCTTGACTTGCTTCGATCGCGCCAACGTAGCGATCGCTTTCCGGATTATTTTCCCCGATCGCGTTCTGGGTAGCGCAGTAATGGCGGCGGCGGTGCGAAAAGACGCGATCGGTCCCAACATCTTCCTCACCCGCGCGACTAGCTCTTGATTGATCTCTCCCTCGTTGCTTATCGCGTCTGAAGAAGAATGATCTTTTTGTTAATCCCATTGTATATTAATAATTTACATATACTCGATCTACTGCTATTATTAATTTAGGGCAACTTCGACCAAACTCCCATTAACTTAATTGAGGATTAATTAAATAGAATTATTGAGAGTGAAACTTATCATCCTTAATCTCTATCTTTCCTCTTTCGTACGTTAAATAATAAAAAAATTCAATTCTATTGCGATTATATCTCTTGCACTGAGAAAAAGTGTATTATATTTTAATAAATATTTATTTTAATAGTAAATAAATTTTATTAAATAATTATTAAAGTAAATATTTACTCAACAAAAAATGATAGTTAAATTAATGGTTCTTGTATCAAATAAATATATCTTTGTATTTAGTAAATATTTAATTAGTACTATTCAAACAGATGATTTATTAAAATTTAGTACTTTGTTTTCAGTGTAAATGTTTATTATCTCATTAAAAAAGAGTACGATTTAGATACAAGAAACTTCAATTAAATCGAAATTGTTTCTATTTTTTGCTGTTTCAAATTAATATTCAGATTGTTATTAATTAATAATTCACGTATACTCGATCTGCTATTATTAATTTAGGACGACTTCGACCAAACTCCCATCAGCTTAATTGAGCATTAATTAAATAGAATTATTGAGAGTGAAACTCATCTTTAATCTCTATCTTTCCTCTTTCGTATGTGAAATAATAAAAAAATTAATAATTCTTTTACATTAAAATAATATGGATATTGATAAATCAATTGGAGTATGTTCTGATTGTTATATGATGCTGCAACTTCGATTAAACTTTAATTAATGTATATATAATGGATGATTAATTCAACTGGGGTAGAATTGCTCGCAGTAAAATTACTAATTATATGATTTATCTCTAATCGAATATTTCTTTCCAAAAAATTAATAATTCTAAATCATTAAGAAATGAATGTCTATATTAAAGAAAATTATTAATGTAGGTATCACATATAAGTTAATCAGGATTTGATTGAAATTACTATTTCAATACTGAGTTAAATTTAAATTTATTACGGAAAAATTATTTGAAATATCTATTTAGCTAAATACACAGATCTAAAAATATAATTATGTTGAACCATCTAAATAATTATGTACAAAGGAAGGAGATGGTTATGGAATAATGTCTTGTAGCAGTGCATTCTGGAGGCGACCATCAAGATATAACTTCTTTACAGTCTGCTTAGACGTTATAAGATGGCTACTATATCGTAAGGTTTTACTGCGTTGCCGTAAAAGCTGCATTTCAAGTGTGCAGATAGTATATCATTTTATAAGTGTATAAGTCCAGCTTAGAGATCTTGAATGTGGCTTTCAAATAATATAATCGAACTAAATTTGATAACCAAATGTATTTATATATCCAAAGTGTAAAGTTATACTATACATATATTAGTTCATGATATTTCATATCCTCCCTCTTATTGATTATTCCATAACTTCAACTTTTTTCTTATAATTTTTTGTAAATTACATTTGTTGTATATATTTGAAGAATTTTTACTTGTATAATATCTTCTTCTTCCTTTAGGTGGCCCTGGTCCCCGTATAATATAGATATCACTTTATAAAAATAACTCAAACTACTAAAGTAATTATGTCACATGAATATCTACTAAGTTATTTCAGTAAAACTGAGTTATTTCATAATTTTCTCCTTTCTTCTACGCTCAAGCATAATCTGCAAAAACTTTTGTATTCTATCAATCAGCTTTAATATAATTATTTAGATGGTTTAATATAATTATTCTTTTAACTCTGTGCTTTGCTTATAATTTTTATATACTTCAGCGAAACCATTCTATCCGTATTTATTTACAGTAAGTAAAAAATTTGCTGAACATAAACGTTAAAATCATAGCGCTTTTTTCGAAAAATCTCTTCCAAATGCATTATTTAAGGTAAACGTACCAGAGAAGTGTCCAGACATATACCTATGTCTGGACATTTATACAAAATTTATTATTATTAATCTTGAATGCTTTTTTTATTACTGTATTATAATTTAATCGTATATTTAAAAACTACAATTAAATTATAATATTACGTTTTAGAAAGCGTATATTTGTGACTATTTTATTAAATAAATAAAGTGTTATGTAAATGTCCGGACGTAGATACGTGCTTCATGTCTAGTCACTGGAACCGGACAGTACCTATTTCGGACAGTTACACAAAACTTTATTTATTTATTTGAATTAATATTAATCTCAAATGCTTTTTACCTTAAAAACCAATTTGAATTAGTTGTCTTTTGTCATTAATCATCTATTATATATTAATATTTCCCTATAACAAATCAAACTAACCAAGACTTCTTATAAATCAAAGAATTGGAAAGAATACGGGCGTTAGGAGTCAAGCGCAGAAGACGTCGCGCAAATAATACACTTATAAAGCTTGAAACTTCTTTATTCAACAAACGCGCTTACATGTTTCGGCTCATTTTTGAGCCTTCCTCAGAGCAAACACAAACTAACATATATAAAGTAAAAGTTATCCTGTCATGAGTCCCCTACATCGAGAATTTAAATGCCAGAATTAAACAAAAAGAAAGAAAAGGAAAATGAAAAAGAAGGGAAATATTAAAAATATCGAATTAAAGAATATAGAAACTAATTTATCAAAAAATTTTAAGAATATAATTAATTATCCCGAAAATAAGGGCGCTCACCACGATTACAAAGCACCGTATCGCAAACATTACCGTGAATAATTCAAGAATTCCGGTTCCTGATATATTAGCCAGTCGGTATCAGACACAGTGAGTCACTTTTTAGTTATTAGTTAGTATTAATGAAAATTGTAAAGTGATAAAAAGTCTCGTCAGAAGGATTTATTACTGTGTACGAACGACACCGACTAATTCTGGTATTTAAATTCTCGATGTAAGGGAGCTCATGACAGGATAACTTTTATTTTATATATGTTAGTTTGTGTTTGCTCTGAGGAAGGCTCAAAAATGAGCCGAAACATGTAAGCGCGTTTGTTGAATAAAGAAGTTTCAAGCTATAAGTGTATTATTTGCGCGATTCTTCTGCGCTTGACTCCTAACGACCGTATTCTTTCCAATTCTTTAATATTTCCCGACGGCATACTAATTTTTTAATTGTGGTTGGACACTGGTTACGTTTACACCGTGCATTTAGGCCGCGGCCTATATAGTAGTTGTCCTTGTTTATGTAGGTTAAATAAAGACATCTATTGTATAAGTCGCGGACTAAATGCACGGTGTAAACGTAGCCAATGAAACAATTACGTCCCAACATCCGGCCATACTGGTACATTGACGCATTCTGTTACTTATTTAAATATTTTAATTAATAATTGTTATAAGTGAGATGAAATAATTCTTCCTTGTTTAAGGGAGTCTTGAGAGTTTTCGAATGAATACAAATATCGAATGAATCAAATATTAAAAAAAAACTTTTCTGATATTATAAATTGTGTTATTTATGACAACCTACGCTTAAATGTCCGGCTACGTTTATCTTACGAACGTACCTTCTCGTCTAACGTAAAGGCACAGCGGTACTTCCCCTTTCGTATGATCGGGTACACCGATAACTGCAGCATCCACCACGTCGGCATGAGCTAAAATAATATCTTCTAACGCAGATGTGGATATTCTGTGGCCGGCTACATTTATAATATCGTCGTCTCTCGCTGTGACATAAACATATCCGAACTCGTCGATGTATCCCGCGTCCATCGTGTCGTAGTAACCCTGCAAGAATATCGATATCTCATGAGCGAAATAAATGACCCCTGAACTTGATTTTAATAGGATCATCTCGTGATCGAAATAATTAGATAATCTCCGAGCTTGATTTTAACAATAGATCCTCTGGCAAAGGGAGGATCTGGAGTTGGTCTCTTTTTTTGGCAAAAATATTTTCAGCATCGAAAGCTTTCAAGATTTTAAATCGTGAAAGATTTTTGCAAGTTAAAGCAATCCCTAGATGATCAATACTATTGCACAATATTTGATTGCATAATATTAATCAATTGAAGGCTATATTGAGTATTTTTTCATCAATAATATTGTATAAAGTAATTGTGCAATATTATTGATTGTTTAAGGGCAGCTTAAGTTTCAAAAAAGAATTGGATGAGGTAAAAAAAGAGTAGACGAGCAAACCCCAAGGTACCCAAAGATTTTATTTTCTCGTCATGAAAGTCAAAATGATGATTTTTTTGTTATAAAATTTGACTGTTAATTGACATTAAGAATCAAGATAAGGTCATTTTGATTTTTTGTTGACTTGCGTTTCTTGGATAAGTTTACGTATGTTTATGTATATGTATAAGAAATATATATTTGCTCCGTGATATCGAAAACGTAATTTGCACACGATAATGTGTCGTGCACGTTTACTTACTGGAAATTGCGAGAAGTATACTTGCTTGAACCTCTCGGATGCCTGATAAAGAGTCAACATGAATCCAGGTGGCAACGGTAACTTTATCGCGATACGTCCGAGTTCGTGTTGAGGCGCTTTACTCCCGTCTTCGCGCAAGACATGTACTGTCGATGATAAATTTGTAAGTGATTTTGCATAGAGATGATCAAAAAGTTTATTACGAAGCGAAATGTTTAGGTAGGGAAATAATCAAACGTAGAGTCATAATAAAAAAGTTCTCGAAAGCATTTCTGAAAATGATCGAGAGGACTCACTTTCATATCCGGGTATAGGAAGTCCCGTACTGAATTTGGGTAAATTAGCGTAATGACCGTATCCTAAGCACAGCGCCGTGACGGGGTGTCCAGTCTCCGATTGCCACCAATGATTCAAGATGGGTACTTTGAACGTTTTCTCTGCCCAGGCTTTCGTTTCGTAATCACAAAACTCGCCGGCCACGAATATTGTTTTTAAGCTGAAAGAAAAGTTGCTTGTATAAGGAATTTGTTTCCTAGTAAACATCAACTAAAAGTGACGTGTTACATCCCAGTAAACACACTGTGTTATATTACAGTTATCTTGTTGCGGTGACATTGCAACTAAAAGGTATGTTACATGTAATGTTTACTGGGATTAATGTCATATTTTTATCATGATTAGCCATTGCATGCATGGATGGGAGATATTATTTTGCGATGCATTATCTCTTCTCATTGCGTTGATGGATGGATTGAATTACTGAAGATGACTCAAAATAAAGTTGAAACGTACAAGGTTTATATGTGTATCAGATAATATATTTGATCATTATTTAATTTATCGCTAAAACCAGCGTTGACTCCTACAGCCTTTTTATATTACATTATTATTATTATTGTTAGTTATATTTTCACATTTATCAATATCAATGTAACATAACAATACTTGTGTTACGTAACAGTTATATTGTTGAGTGAGAAATTATAACATCGATATTATGTTACTTTTAAATGGTATGTTTACATGGTCTCCTCTTTTTAATTAATTTTTACAGGAATTTGTTTAATTATAACGGGAAGAACAGTTTTTTTTTGCTAAAATACTTAAAGGTTTAGTTAGAAACAAATCTGAAAATAATTTTGTTAGAATAAAAATAATTATGTAGGACATTCGCACTAATTGCTGGAATATCAAAACTTTTTGCAGCATTATGCTTGAGTATCCTTCATAATTATTTTGATAGTCTAACAAAGTTATTTTTAGATCTAATTGAATTTTTAGATATTTTAGCAAAATCATACATACAAAAATAGGCATATTTCGATACGAACAACATACACATATAATACACAAAATTATTCTGAAAAAGATGAAGATCACGATAATTTATTCTTTTCTTGATTATGTATTATACTACAGTTTGAAGTAATTAAATATCATGATCGGAGAATTAGTAATCAATTGATGGATTGATTTGAAACTTACGATTTTAATGAATATTTTTTTCCCAAAAGCGTTTCCGGATCCGCTCGTTTTATAACTCGTAGAGCAGTAGGCACGCAGAATATTGCATTTATGCTATGTTGTTCAATAAGTCTGAAGAAAAAAGAAAAAACTTCCTTAAAGATGAAGTCGTTACAGATGATGTGACATCATACGAAAGTAAGATGATCCGTAGAAGTAGTAATAAACGAAATAAGTCAGACACGTACTTATCTTATTTGCGTACAAACTGCGAAGGAATCGCTCCAGAAATAGATATTCATAGTCGGATCTTACATTTAAGACCGTCTTAAGATGTCATGAAACAGAGAGCCGTATTAGCAACAAGACATTACATTAAGACGGTCTTAACAGAAGAACGGACCATGAATACCGTCCATAGATTTCTTGAAGAGTTAAAATTACTATACGAGAAAGAAAAACAGCGTAATTTAAAAAATTACGGTTAATATTTATTAATTTTCCCGGGCTGTTACAAAACTGATTTTTCAGTTGACAAGAAAAATATTTGTAGACTTTTTAAGCTGCGTATTTTTCAACAAAAACATAGATAAAAATTTGATTTTGAATAAAAGAAATTTTCCTTTCCTATCAGAAAACGCTTCTCTATATTTCTCAAGCAAAATGCTTTAATAAAAAGGTATTCAAACCTGAAATATTGACCAGCATCCGGTGTTCTGTCAGGTTTTCCTTCGTACATGACGCTCGTCGCGCCCTTAACAAGAGGGCCATAGCAAATGTAGGAATGTCCGACAACCCATCCCATATCGGAGGCTACCCACCAAATCGAATTTTTGTTTATTCCATAAACCGTTTGTATGGACCAGCAGAGTGACACCAAATGACCGCCGATTGGCCTTAAAATTCCCTTTGGTTTTCCTAATATCGAATAATTTTTGTGATTGCGCAACAGAGATATGATTTCGGTGTTCCATCAAAGAGAGGAAGCTAATTTATTATAACACTAAAGAAGCAAGAGATATTTCCGAGAATGAAAGGGAGTTATAGAAGAGAAGATTTGTTCAAAGTGTAGGAAATCAAAGGGAGAAAATTATATGAGAAAATCCCCTTGCTTCAATTTCAGAAGCGTCGCTGGGTCCCTCTATCTATAATATTAGCTATATACGTTAAGTATTACCTGTAGTCCCCGATGTATACAGAATATACAGTGGATCGTTAGCTTCGACCATTACGCACGGATGAGGTTTTGATCGCTTCATTATATCATCCCAGTCAAACTGTGACTCGAATAACGGGGCCTCCCACACATTTCTTCTCTGAAATACGATGCACTTCGGCTTCGGTACAACGATCATATCCAGGGCGCCGTTTAGCATAGTCGTATACCTGTACATAGAAAAAAAAAGATTTGTTAAAATAATTAAAACCTTTACTTTGATTTAGCAAATCTACAGCCGCGATATACGGACAGCCAGTTTTTTATGTTAAAGTAGCAAAGTTAGACAGCTGAATAAAATTAGCGATTAATTATATTTTTTGTAACAGCACAGCAAATTTATTTAATAAGGCAAAAATAATTTTGCTGCTGCAATGAAAAAAATTTGTTACACATTAGCAATTTTCATTACTCATAATTCAACCAAAAATTTGCTGAATTAGCATACTGATAATTGCTTACAGACATAATTTCTTTGTTGAATCTTAGTTATAGATGTTGGACTCGGTCAGAAATCTATAACTTTGTTCAATCATTTAATCTATTTTCATTTATTCTTTTTATCCATGTATACTTCGAATTAAAGAAAGAATGTATAAAGACAGCGAAGATGCTAGAGTTTATATAAATAGGAACATCTGAAAAACATTTGGCAGATTGCAGGAGTGAGAAATAAATTAATTGAAAAAGTTATGTTACTTAATATATAAATTAATACTAACATTATTAAATTAATATTAATATCAAGATATATTTAACATTTTTTTAGAAAATTTTCTACGAATTTCTTGTAAACAGCTAAAAGCACAATTTTGATAAATCTCTCATAATATTTTAAATGAAAAGACTTACTTAATCACTTTGGATGGTTCGAGGCCGCAACTCGCAGCGATAATGACTTTCGGCTTGGCATGATCTATTCTAGACGCCAATTCATTTGCTGCAAAACCTGAATTTAAACGCATATTTACAAATATAATCGCATTGTAATCGAATTGATAAATGTTCATCATACTAGAAATATTTTTGTTAATTGAAAAAGTTATGTTACTTAATATATAAATGAATACTAACATTATTAAATTAATATTAATATCAAAATATATTTAACGACTGGAGTTTCTATATCACTGTAAAAGTGACTTGACATCTGAAGGATAGGTTTATCTACCTTTTAAACAAAAAGGTTTATCTACCTTTTAAATAATGAAATAGATAAAAAAATATGTGTATGTAAGAAAGATAACATAAATATATGCGAATTTTAATCGTAGTCAATTTTGTATTTGGTGTATATTTTACTACACGGAGATAATTTTTTCTTTACCCTAAAAATACGATAGTCGTGGGACAACATTGTATTTCGAGAAATTTTAATGTAAATCTCTCTCATTTATTAATAAAATTACGATAAAGTATAAAAGAAATTTGATTAATTTTACTAAAGTGCATGGTAAAAACTAAAAATCTTTAAAATGAATTATATTGTACCACAACTAGTATATTTTCAGGGTAAATTTTAAAAGATAATTCTCTCCGTGTATCGATTCTATTTTTACGTGATCCATATGAAAGACATCTCGGTACGCGAAATATTTTAGCAGTCAGGGTTGCCGTAAAACTGGAAATCAGGGAAATGTCAGGGAAATTGAAAACGGTCAGGGAAATCAAGGAAAAGACCAAGAAACTTCGCAAAATTTTCTGAAAAATTAAAATTCTTGACTTTAAAGAAATATTTAATGTGCGAGAAGTTTAATATTGTATACCTACGCAGTTTTGGAATACTATCAACTTAATAACTAAATGTAACCAGTGTTAACAGCATTAATAATTAAATTAATAGTAATTTACATTATGTTAAATTGCTCTCTCAACAAAATATTCGACTGTTTCTAGGACAAAATACAAAAAAATTCAAAAATATTATTGAAATTATCAAGGAAAATCATGAAATTTTTTATTTAGAAATCAGGGAAAAATTATAGAATTTTAGGATGAGGAATTTGCAAGGAATTTGTGTGCAACTCTGGCAGCGAACTTAATTTACATAACGGTCGCGATTACCATCACCTTGTTATTACCTCCAAAGACCACCGAGTGAATTGCCCCTAGTCTGGCAGTAGCGAGAATTGCGATTATAGTCTCGGGGATCAGCGGCATGTATATAATCACCCTGTCCCCTTTGCGTACGCCTAGATCCGCCAACGCGCCCGCCAGCACGGACGTCTTTTTCAAGAGCTCGTTGTACGTCACTTTGCGTATCGACGACGTTTGGGGGCTGTCGTGAATAAGGGCTGTTTTCTCCCCGTATCCGGCATGCACGTGGCGATCTACCGCGTTGTAACAAGCGTTCAGTTCACCGCCGATAAACCTAGGAAGGAAAAAAATAAGCTTTCTATACCTTTTTTGCAGTTATAAAGTATTCAGTTGGAAAGATTTTATTCTATTAATTGTTCCTCAAGTGAAGCTCATATATAATGTCGTATATTTAAATGCAAAGTTAGGAAGTAACGTTTTACTTAATTGTAACATTATTGTTATTTTTTGGAGAGTAACGATTATTTTCTTCTATCTATATCAGTAACGGTAACATCGTTACATTTTTACAGTAACATTACTGAAATTAGCTTACTGTTACTTATTTATATACATATATTTTAGTTCCCTATTATTTTTATTCAATAAATCGCGTTACTGAAGAAATATTTTATTCAAGTAGCAATTTAAATATTGAAACATATTTTGTATTTTATATTTTAGGATGCATTCCGATAATCACTTTCATGGTGAAAATAAAATTTTTACGATTTTCTTTTGCAAATTACATAGTATTAAATAATAGATATACATATAGAATAGGTATAAATATATTGATAAGATTAGATTATTTTATATATTTATAGTTTCTTAAATATGTTTGATTTATATTGCTCTTTTTCTTACTTTTCTCAAAATATGATTTTAAATATTGTATAAAATTCAGGTGCAACGTACCTGATCTAACTGTTTGTAAAAGAGACCATAAGCTAAACCTAATCTTTATATATAATGTTGCTTTATTTTTTATCTTTACGGGAAAACCTTTCAAAAAAATTGTTGCGTTACATCTTGCGAACAATAATAAAGTATGAAATATGCGAATAAAATCAATAAAAACATTTTACGCATTGAAATGAAAATATTCATAAAACGTTTTATATATATTCACTTGTAGGTATTTCGTATAGATGCGATTCCTGTGAAAGAAAAAGAATAGGAATATGACATTTCTGCCACTGTGTCAGTTTTGAGTCAACAATATTCACTTGTAGGTATTTCGTATAGATGCGGTTCCTGTGAAAGAAAAAGAATAGGAATATGACATTTCTGCCACTGTGTCAGTTTTGAGTCAACAAATGTCAAACGTTTATTTTTGCTTATCTTACGAAAAAGTTAATTATTGCAAAAATAATATAAAAACTACTACATTATTTGATAGAAGACACTTTCTAGTTTGTAAACATTTGGAAATATCTCATATTTTTTTAACCTTTAGACCGCCGGCATTAAAGGTTATCAAGACCTCATTGAAAAGTAACAAAAACATATGTGTTTGTATAAAGGATATATCCATTGTTTCCGTCACGGCTTGAGCCGATATATCGGCTTTCCGGCGGGGAAGGTTATGGAAAAAATTCAAATTTTTTAAATTTGTAAATAATGCATATAATGGGTTTTGAGGTCGCTAAATACTGTGGTGAAGTCAGAAAATAATAATGTTAAATGCTGAAGCTATTATTGCATGTAAAACAGCAGCAAAATAAATCTTGGATAGAACTCTTCTTTGGTTTTACTCAGAGCTAACGACGTAGACGTAGAGAGTTTGAGTAGCTCCTTTTTCTTTTTTTTTGTTTTTTGAGTTTTTGATTTTTTTTCAAAAAATTTTTTTTTAATTTTTATCTTTTTATTTTTTTTATTTTTTAGTTTTACTAATTTTTTTATATATCATAGTTTTTAACTATATGAAATTAAAACGAGCCGATATATCGGTTTTCCAAAGGTCTAAAGGTTAACATTCTCAAATGTTTTCTCTTTTGAACCTAACTATCAGTTTTCAATTTTGTTTACCAAAAAATTAGAAAAAATTGCAAAGCTTAGGCCGATTACCTTAGGACTTAGATAATGGAAAATTTGCAAAGTTTCCTCTTTTTCGAAAACCGTTAAAATGGGAATAACAAAAATTGAATAATCTCGAAAGAATCATAATTAGAGTTATATGATATAATTCTTTTAATGATTTTTTTTATTTTGAGATACCATTTCGTGAATGGCTCGTTGGAATTATCCAAGACCTTGTGCCATGGTTTGCTCCAGTCAAGACAGCCGGCAATCTCGCCCCAAAATTCTTCTGGGTACTCCAGTGACTTCCTGTACGCTTCTTCGTACGTAGGGCAATCGTTCCAATGTGGGCTCATAATATAATCTGCAAGCAAACGTTAATGAAGACAATAATAATCTTTTCACCACGCACAAAGCACGGCCTTTAACCTTTGATAAAACTCGGCATCGCGGAAATTACCGTTTATTACGTTACGAAGAAATGTTTAGTAAACTATGTCGAAGAAAATAGCTTAACAAATTTTACAAGAAACAATGGCTGCGTTCAGCAGAGAAAGCTGCTTTGCAACTGTTGTAAAATTCTTCATCTACGATTGGTTCTTACTATTTCGGATCTTTATAGATCTAAACGTATAAACCAATCATATTAAAGAATTTTATAACGGTTTTAAAGCTGCTTTCTCTGCTGAACACAGCCAATGTTTCCAGTTCGTATCAATCCTGCATTAATACCGCGTCAGATTTGCATTATCAAGAATGTTTAGCCATATGTCATCACTTCATTTAATTATCGTAACATGACATGTGAGATATTACGATATATTTGAAAACACTTTCTTTGACGTAATAATATCGATTCTCCGATATTTTTTTACCTGGCATGAATAATTCATTTCAACGCGCCGCTCATACATCACGCCTTGCACGAGAAGTTCGTAGCAATTTTCTATCCCGGCCGCTTTTCTTTAACGCGGTCTCACCCACGTATTTGTTTCCGTGTAAATTACGGAGGTACGTCGCACAACACGTTGCTTTAATACACCCCGATGTCGCGAATAAACGACACAATCGCAAGGAGAGAACCACCGTGGACCATCTTTCGTCTTCTATCTCGTCTCACTCCGGTTCTTCCTGTAAGCACGCATCGTCGCGCATCTCGTGGGACCATCACCGCGATATTTGTCCGTTACGGAGAAATGTAACCAGACTGGGAACGATGACTGGAAATGAAAACCTCCGAGACGTTAGTTCGAATTCCTTATGACGCGTAGATTACGTTTTTTATTAATTTATTTTTTTCATTAAATGAGGATTCAAAAAATTTTTCTCCTCGGGGAATGTAGAAAAATCTATCGCGTGGATAATAAAAATCAAAATCTTGTATCGTATCTTAAAAAAGTACTCTTTTTTGCGAAACGAAATAAATATATAAATTGTTCATTTGTTACAGTAACGTTACAACTTAAAAACAAAGTTTTTTTAGAAAATGAGTTTTCAATTTTTTAGGTTATTTGCGGAAATTTGAGAAAATTTGAATATTTTAGGTTATTAAAATTTTGTAATATATAATATTTATAATTTTACAATTTTGATACAATAATGATTATAGAGGACTAAAATGTTCTTTTAAGATATATGTTTTTGTTTAGGGTAACTCCGGTATATACGTCGCGCAGCTCTATAAAGCTAGCAGGACCAAATCAGCAGAATCAAATCGGACCTATCGAAATTTTTAGTACTCATTTTGTACTAAATTGTACCATTAATAATAATTGTGTACCGTGTGCTATTTCGAAAAAAATCGTGGCGCTGCTGGCTTAATGTTAAGCTAGCAGGACCAATTCAAAATAAAAGATAAAAAGAAAAATAATATCAGAAATCAATACGATTGAATTTGTACTATTTTGTACTGCCAAAAACAATTCTATATTACGTCATTTTCAAGAAAACAATGACGTTGATAATATTTAAGCTGGCAGGACCATAAAAAAAACAAAATGAGGGAAGAAATTAACACAACTGAATTTCTATATATATACTAATTTGTACAATTGAAAGTAAGTTAATATTTTACATGTTTTTTCTCCTTAAAATGACTTTATTAGTATATACTTACATTCTACGTCAAATCGTGCACCTTTGAAACATCACTTAATTTTTTTTTAATTTGCTAATATATTCTACACATAACATATTCTACAGATAACAATGAGACACGTGTTTCGTGAGAAAAATGTGAGATTTTTTTGTAAAGTTATTGACGCTTGTAAGTTGCGTAAATTTATAAAAAACGTCGCTCACAAAACATTCAAATTATTATATCGTCGAAATAATTAGTTCTACAAAAAAAATGTAAGCTTTTCCGAGATTAAAAGTCCGATTTTAAAGATCTTAAATTGATCTACGGTTAGATTATTTTTTATTTATTATTTTCATATAAAAATAAATCATTTTCCATTTGTTTACAATTTTTATGAACATTTTTCATCATCAACTCATCAATTAAAAAATTTTGTAAAAATATATTTCCATTTCAATTATGAAGTAACTCTGAAAATTTTTTATATTTTCCTCACGAAACACGTGTCTTATTATTATCTGTAGAATATGTTATGTGTAGAATATGTTAGCAAATTAAAAAAAAATAAAATGATGTTTCAAAGGTGCACGGTTTGACGTAGAATAGATTGTAAGTATATACTAGATAATAAAATCATTTTAAGGAGAAAACATGTAAAATATTAACTTATTTTCAATGGTATAACAAATTAGTACAAATTCAATTGTGTTAATTTTTTCCCTCATTTTTTTTTTATGATCCTGACAGCTTAAATATTATCAACGTCATTGTTTTCTTGAAAATGACATAATATAGAATTGTTTTTGGCAGTACAAAATAGTACAAATTCAATCGTATTGATTTCTGATATTTTTCTTTTTATCTTTTATTTTGAATTGGTCCTGCTAGCTTAATATTAAGCCAGCAGCGCCACGATTTTTTTCGAAATGGCACTGCACGGTACAAAATTATCATTAATGTATAACAATTTAGTACAAAATGAGTACTAAAAATTTCGATAGGTCCGATTTGATTCTGCTGATTTGGTCCTGCTAGTTTTATAGAGCTTATGCCGCGCTGGGATTTACGCCACGGAAGTCAGAAAAAATAGAAGGAGTGGGGGTAATTTTCTCGCAACTACTCTGTTACAAGTTTATTTTTTAATACGAAAACTAAATATTTCGGATTTCTAATATTTTTTTCACAGTAGTAGACAGTACAAAGTTTTTACTGATATAGTTCGTTTATTTTAAACGTAGTAAATAATACTTAATAAATTAAATTTTTGATAGGTGCGGCATATATACCGGAGTTACCATATGTTTTATTTCTTTTTGTACAAGCAACTCCAAAATAATAATTTTTTAATTATGTTGTAGCAGATAAACGATATTTTATCTGGTATTTGATGTGTTTTTGAACAGGGAGATTACCAACAACGATTACCGACAAAATATATATACATTATATATACAAGAAATTTTTTCATTTGCTCAAAAAGATTAAAAGCTGTTTTTGAATAACTATTTAACGGAGATTATACAAGAATATTATTAACTTATAGACCGTCTCTAAATTCGCAAATTAAAATATCACAACAAAAGTTCCTGAAAAATTAAGTTTTAAAAATATTTGCCATTTTTCATTCCAAATAGTAGTTTTTGAGATATAAAGATACAAAATGCGCATTTAACGTAATCGACGTGCGATTGATGGACAACCGACCGAGAGATTAACTATAATCTATAATTAGTTCATTTTACAAGAAACATAATGTTCCTAATTCGCATTAGCTCCGAATTAATATATGTCAAATTGACATTATCTTTGGATTACTCGAAGATTTAGTTATATGTTATGAGTGTTATCACTTTGTTTAGTTATCGTGAGATAATGATATGAGCGCGTTACAACACATTTTAAATTTAAAATATGTTCTCCTTGACACTGTTGTATATATCAAAAACTACTATAAATGGTAAATACTTTTATAAATGCTTTTCAAGAGCTTTCTGGCTATAATTTTAATTCACAAATTCTGATATATTCCGCATCTTCATGCTGATATAGGAAAAATCACTCTATGATAACAGATTCACAGTTTAAATAAATGAGCTTAAAATATTCAGTAAAAGTGTAATAGCTTTCTCTTTTAAATTAGTTTGCAACTTATATTTTATGCATTTTCGAGGCGTACAAACTGAATCTATTCATCAAAAGAAGCTGTCCCTTTTATGCTATTTATTGTATAATCGCACAAAATGCATAAAATCATATATTAATGCATAAAATTTCTGCTTTTAAATATGATTCTAAATGTGACATTAAAATAAAATGTATTAAATTTTAATAAATATTTATTTGAATAATACTAACTAAATATTTACTAAAAGTAAACATATATTTATTTGACACAAGAATTCATCAAGAATCATTAATTTAATTAATTATTATTTTATTGAGTAAATATTCATTTACTGCCATTTTTTACAGTAAATGTTTAGTTAGTATCATTAAAATAATATATGTATTAAGATTTAGTAAATTTCTTGGTCAGTATAATGAAATGATGTGTATAATGAAATGAAAATAAGAATAATAATATTTTTTCAGTGTAGAGTCGTTTTTTATACGCTTTGAGATATAAACTGTTTGAATGAATATAATACCTATTTTTTAATTGTTCTCCTTGTACTGAAAAGCGTTCACTTCCGACACTTTAGATTTAGTTCACTCCCTCGAGAAATTTCTTCTTGGTTGCGTTCCAAAACTTTACTATGAGTAAGAGAGTTAAGTTATGAACCAGGAGTCGGTACGTATTTCAAGACCGTTTTAAGTAATGTCTTAAGATATCATAAATCAATCATAGAGATGTATTAACATTTTAAGATATTACTTAAGAGGGTTTTAAAACAAAAACCGACGACACACATATATATATATATATATATATATATATATATTTCCAAACTTTTACTTTGAATAACAGAGTTAATTCATGGACCGTGAGTATTCGTGTAATCAATTCTTATCAACGACATATATATATATATATAAATTAACTCTGTTATTTAAAGTAAAAGTTTGGAAAGTAGCCTTGAGATTACATTCTGCTTCTTTCTCTTTTTTTATTATGTTGACACTTTAATATTGTATACCGCTAGATGCATTAATAAATTATTTTGCGGAAATATGATATTTGTATATAATATTGATCTAATAAGGCACGAAGAACGAAGATAGAAATTATTCATATATTGAGAGAGAGAGACAGAAAAAAGGAGAAAAATTATTTTTAAATATTGCAAAGTTCTGACGAGAAGAAGTCACGGCTTGAATCTGCTAGCGATGAATATTTCAGCTTTACGTCTTCCTATACAAACACGTCTCACGCGAAAGTCCTCTAGGGGTTTGAGATCGAGGAGTTCTCGGGATGTATCAGATTGTGTGGCATCTTATTTCAGAGAAATGGAGAATTATGTGACTCAGCAGCAATTTTATTAAAGAAAACTCGAAGAAGAGCGAGTTCTGACTTCTAACAACAGCGAATTAAATGACTGTAAACAAATTTTCGAGATTTTGCGCGGTTAAATCTAGGTTGTATTACAATTTAGCGTTTTATAAGAAGACAGATTTAATGTTTCCGGATAAACTTTTATATTATATTGTCTTGTATTGGGTCTTACACGTGCTCGTTTTATCAACTCGATCTTTACATGGGAAATTAATAATAAAACAATCTCACAGTATCGTTCGACGTGTAAAAAACAAACACAAATGTACAATTTTCCTTCTTTTAAGTTGTATGGATTTATTTCTTCACATATATCGAAGATGAAAGTGATATTAAATTTAGTAATATTAAACTACTGTAAATGATACTATTTATTTTTTATTCTCAGTTATTTCTTTTAACATACATTATCATACGTGTAAATCATTAAAATAAAAATGTTATAATGCACTGAGAGATAAGTAATCGGTATTTATGACTATAATTACATGGTGAAATAATAATTGTGATTAGACGCTCCAATTTTGTAGTTATTACTGCTACAATGTTAATAATAATAATTAGGTATATTAAATTCTAAATGGCTAGAAATTAGTCATTTTGAGAGCGAGATATATATATATATATATATATATACAATCTATATATGTATACCAATATATGTATACATATATCGATAATATATAAATAACTTATAATATTATAGATATACTAATAATAGATATAAGATATATGTATATATATCTATATATATGTACATATATGTATACGTATGCATATATTTACGTACGCTGAGAAAAATTTCCGGGCTTTATCCGTTCAAAAAGTAACAAACGGATATTTCCGATTGATTTTGATCGGATTTATAAGACTAT